>NC_069505.1:90847188-91113326 GCF_027579735.1 Bombina bombina | reverse complement strand
ATTCCTATTTAAAGCTAAATACTTACCTGTAAAATACATCCTAATATAGCTACAATATAAATTATAATTATATTATAGCTATTTTAGGATTAATATTTATTTTACAGGCAACTTTGTAATTATTTTAAACCAGGTACAATAGCTATTAAATAGTTAAGAACTATTTAATAGTTACCTAGTTAAAATAATAACAAATTTACCTGTAAAATAAATCCTAACCTAAGATATAATTAAACTAACACTACCCTATCAATAAAATAATTAAATAAACTACCTACAATTACCTACAATTAACCTAACACTACACTATCAATAATTAATTAAACACAATTGCTACAAATAAATACAATTAAATAAACTATCTAAAGTACAAAAAATAAAAAAGAACTAAGTTACAGAAAATAATAAAATATTTACAAACATAAGAAAAATATTACAACAATTTTAAACTAATTACACCTACTCTAAGCCCCTAATAAAATAACAAAGCCCCCCAAAATAAAAAATTCCCTACCCTATTCTAAAATACAAATATTACAAGCTCTTTTACCTTACCAGCCCTGAACAGGGCCCTTTGCGGGGCATGCCCCAAGAATTTCAGCTCTTTTGCCTGTAAAAAAAAACATACAATACCCCCCCCCCCAACATTACAACCCACCACCCACATACCCCTAATCTAACCCAAACCCCCCTTAAATAAACCTAACACTACCCCCCTGATGATCTTCCTACCTTGTCTTCACCATGCCAGGTTCACCGATCCGTCCTGGCTCCAAGATCTTCATCCAACCCAAGCGGGGGCTAGACATCCACTGAAGAAGTCCAGAAGAGGGTCCAAAGTCTTCCTCCTATCCGGCAAGAAGAGGACATCCGGACCGGCAAACATCTTCTCCAAGCGGCATCTTCTATCTTCTTCCATCCGATGACGACCGGCTCCATCTTGAAGACCTCCAGCGCGGATCCATCCTCTTCTTCCGACGACTAGACGACGAATGACGGTTCCTTTAAGGGACGTCATCCAAGATGGCGTCCCTCGAATTCCGATTGGCTGATAGGATTCTATCAGCCAATCGGAATTAAAGGTAGGAATTTCTGATTGGCTGATGGAATCAGCCAATCAGAATATAGTATCAATCCGATTGGCTGATCCAATCAGCCAATCAGATTGAGCTCGCATTCTATTGGCTGTTCCGATCAGCCAATAGAATGCGAGCTCAATCTGATTGGCTGATTGGATCAGCCAATCGGATTGAACTATATTCTGATTGGCTGATTCCATCAGCCAATCAGAAAATTCCTACCTTAATTCCAATTGGCTGATAGAATCCTATCAGCCAATCGGAATTCGAGGGACGCCATCTTGGATGACGTCCCTTAAAGGAACCGTCATTCGTCGTCTAGTCGTCGGAAGAAGAGGATGGATCCGCGCTGGAGGTCTTCAAGATGGAGCCGGTCGTCATCGGATGGAAGAAGATAGAAGATGCCGCTTGGAGAAGATGTTTGCCGGTCCGGATGTCCTCTTCTTGCGGATAGGAGGAAGACTTTGGACCCTCTTCTGGACTTCTTCAGTGGATGTCTAGCCCCCGCTTGGGTTGGATGAAGATCTTGGAGCCAGGACGGATCGGTGAACCTGGCATGGTGAAGACAAGGTAGGAAGATCATCAGGGGGGTAGTGTTAGGTTTATTTAAGGGGGGTTTGGGTTAGATTAGGGGTATGTGGGTGGTGGGTTGTAATGTTGGGGGGGGGGGTATTGTATGTTTTTTTTTACAGGCAAAAGAGCTGAAATTCTTGGGGCATGCCCCGCAAAGGGCCCTGTTCAGGGCTGGTAAGGTAAAAGAGCTTGTAATATTTGTATTTTAGAATAGGGTAGGGAATTTTTTATTTTGGGGGGCTTTGTTATTTTATTAGGGGGCTTAGAGTAGGTGTAATTAGTTTAAAATTGTTGTAATATTTTTCTTATGTTTGTAAATATTTTATTATTTTCTGTAACTTAGTTCTTTTTATTTTTTGTACTTTAGATAGTTTATTTAATTGTATTTATTTGTAGCAATTGTGTTTAATTAATTTATTGATAGTGTAGTGTTAGGTTAATTGTAGGTAATTGTAGGTAGTTTATTTTAATTATTTTATTGATAGGGTAGTGTTAGGTTTAATTATATCTTAGGTTAGGATTTATTTTACAGGTAAATTTGTTATTATTTTAACTAGGTAACTATTAAATAGTTCTTAACTATTTAATAGCTATTGTACCTGGTTAAAATAATTACAAAGTTGCCTGTAAAATAAATATTAATCCTAAAATAGCTATAATATAATTATAATTTATATTGTAGCTATATTAGGATGTATTTTACAGGTAAGTATTTAGCTTTAAATAGGAATTATTTATTTAATAAGAGTTAATTTATTTCGTTAGATAAAAATTATATTTAACTTAGGGGGGTGTTAGTGTTAGGGTTAGACTTAGCTTTAGGGGTTAATACATTTATTAGAATAGCGGTGAGCTCCGGTCGGCAGATTAGGGGTTAATAATTGAAGGTAGGTGTCGGCGATGTTAGGGAGGGCAGATTAGGGGTTAATACTATTTATGATAGGGTTAGTGAGGCGATTAGGGGTTAATAACTTTATTATAGTAAGCGCTCAGGTCCGCTCGGCAGATTAGGGGTTAATAAGTGTAGGTAGGTGTCGGCGACGTTGAGGGGGGGCAGATTAGGGGGTTAATAAATATAACATAGGGGTCGGCGATGTTAGGGGTAGCAGATTAGGGGTACATAGGGATAACGTAGGTGGCGGCGATTTGCGGTCGGAAGATTAGGGGTTAATTATTTTAAGTAGCTTGCGGCGACGTTGTGGGGGGCAAGTTAGGGGTTAATAGATATAATACAGGGGTTCGGCGGTGTTAGGGGCAGCAGATTAGGGGTACATAAGTATAACGTAGGTGGGCGGTCGGCAGATTAGGGGTTAAAAATTTTAATCGAGTGGCGGGCGATGTGGGGGGGACCTCGGTTTAGGGGTACAATAGGTAGTTTATGGGTGTTAGTGTACTTTAGGGTACAGTAGTTAAGAGCTTTATAAACCGGCGGTTAGCCAGAAAGCTCTTAACTCCTGCTATTTCAGGCGGCTGGAATCTTGTCGTTAGAGCTCTAACGCTCACTTCAGAAACGATCTAAATACCGGCGTTAGGAAGATCCCATTGAAAAGATAGGCTACGCATATGGCGTAGGGGATCTGCGGGTATGGAAAAGTCGCGGCTGTAAAGTGAGCGTTAGACCCTTTAATCACTGACTCCAAATACCAGCGGGCGGGCCAAAACCAGCGTTAGGAGCCTCTAACGCTGGTTTTGACGGCTACCGCCGAACTCTAAATCTAGGCCTAAGAGCTCGCTTCCATTGAACCGTAATTCCGTTTGCGTGCGCTCGTTTCCAAATGGCGTGTTATACCTCAATTATCGGCAGCCGGACTCCAGCTGCCGAAAAAATCTTTGCGTCCCCTAGAAAGTAATAGAAGTCATTAATCGATAAATTATACCAGGTTTCCAATGAAAGCACAAACCGTTAATACACTGTTAGAGGCTGTCGATACATTGAGAAATATTGCACCTAGCTCAACTAGGTGTAAAAGAGGAAAATTGTGCTTTTTGAGACCTATTTTCTATTGAAATGATAAAACTTGCAAATAATGCAAGTGTTTTAATGTAGAAATAAATTGTAATAAGTAATATTTATTGTTGTCTCATGTATAGGAATAGTTGAACTTATATTCTAATAGAAATATCAGTATATATTTAAATATAATAATACATGCAAGAACATATCTACAGAATGCAAACTAGACCTATGCCTAGGGCAGCAATACATATTACTTATATTTATGAAGTGGTAAATATAGTTATATTATAAAATAGTATTTGATTATTAAAAATATGGATAAGTGTATCTTTATTTTTCTTGAGAGGTGATCACAGGTAAGGAGCATGGACATGAAACGTAAATTCTATAGCGTAAGGTCTGGTTACCTGAGCAACTAATTGATTTTCAAGAAATCCGACGTCAGATGGAAGCGTTAACACAATGTTAACTTACAGCTACACGAAAAGAGCAACTGCACGCATTGTGCAAAGTATTTCAATGGAAACCTGGTACTAAAATGAAGCTGTAAATTACATTTAGCTGTCGGACGCTTCAGTAGTTTACGGCTCCATTTTTAACTACTCAATGGAAGCGAGCTCTAAGTATGCAGTCATAACACAAATGATTGTAAAAGCTTTTCTGGGATCCCCTTTGTTTAGAAATAGCAGACATGCATGGCTTTGCCATTCCTTTTTGGAAATTAGAAGGCCGCTTATTGCAGCTGCGCACCACACTTCTGAAATTCCTGGCAGTGAAGGGGTTAATCAGGGATCTTGTAAGGTTACGTTAAGCTGTTGTGTAGAGATTACCCTTCCAGCTGACACCTTCCAACCCCCTGAACTCAAACAGCTCTCTTGCCTCCCTCAATCCCAAGTAGTCACCACCATCTTAGGTACTGGCAGAAAGTCTTCCAATATGAAGTTTTAAGGCAATTTTTTTTTAATTAAATATTGTTTGTTTTTATTTTCTGCATTTTAGGATCTCTCCTTACTCACCAACCTCCTGATTTATCCCAAAAATCAGGCATGTCCTTGTGCAGTATAAAATAACACCTTTAATAAATAATTAAAATGCACTCACTAAAAAAACTTCATAAAAAGTGCATAGACTCGCAGATACCACAGGTCAGGGTTATAGAGAAAGATCGCTCATTCCTCTGTTGCAGATTGGTATCTGATGATTACTGCACAAGAGAGGCCCTCCACACCAGGATCATCAACCAGATGCAGTCCCAAGCTTGAGATTACCTTGACATGTTTTTTAACCCTACTGGGTACTTTTCAAGACAAGGAGGTCTCTTGTTGTTTGCACTCTCCATTCTTAGATCTTCTGATATTCTGATGGACAGAGGACTCTCCCTTTGTGATGTACTTTAGGATAGTGCTGAAAAGACAGAGATATCGTCCTGTGTAATGTTTTTTTGTTGAACTTGAGGTTGACCAGGGTACAACATACTGTACCTGTTAGGGAACAGAACTCCTATTGATTATTGGATGCCACAATTTTTAGAGGAATATTCAGCAGTGTAATTCTAGTAGGCACAATTTATCACAAACTTCTTAATCAATATTCCTTCTCTTACGGCTAGATTTAGAGTTCGGCGGTAGCCGTGAAAACCAGCGTTAGAGGCTCCTAACGCTGGTTTTAGGCTACCGCCGGTATTTGGAGTCAGTGATTAAAGGGTCTAACGCTCACTTTTCAGCCGCGACTTTTCCATACCGCAGATCCCCTTACGTCAATTGCGTATCCTATCTTTTCAATGGGATCTTTCTAACGCTGGATTTAGAGTCGTTTCTGAAGTGAGCGTTAGAGCTCTAACGACAAAACTCCAGCCGCAGGAAAATAGCAGGAGTTAAGAGCTTTCTGGGCTAACGCCGGTTCATAAAGCTCTTAACTACTGTACCCTAAAGTACACTAACACCCATAAACTACCTATGTACCCTAAACCGAGGTCCCCCCACATCGCCGCCACTTGATTAAAAAATTTTAACCCCTAATCTGCCGACCGCCAACTACATTATCCTTATGTACCCCTAATCTGCTGCCCCTAACACCGCCGACCCCTATATTATATTTATTAACCCCTAATCTGCCCCCCTCAACGTCGCCGACACCTGCCTACACTTATTAACCCCTAATCTGCCGACCGGACCTGAGCGCTACTATAATAAATGTATTAACCCCTAACCCGCCTCACTAACCCTATCATAAATAGTATTAACCCCTAATCTGCCCTCCCTAACATCGCCGACACCTACCTTCAATTATTAACCCCTAATCTGACGACCGGAGCTCATCGCTACTATAATAAATGGATTAACCCCTAAAGCTAAGTCTAACCCTAACACTAACACCCCCCTAACTTAAATATAATTATAAATCTAACGAAATTAATTAACTCTTATTAAATAAATTATTCCTATTTAAAGCTAAATACTTACCTGTAAAATAAATCCTAATATAGCTACAATATAAATTATAATTATATTGTAGCTATTTTAGGATTAATATTTATTTACAGGTAACTTTGTAATTATTTTAACCAGGTACAATAGCTATTAAATAGTTAAGAACTATTTAATAGTTACCTAGTTAAAATAATAACAAATTTACCTGTAAAATAAATCCTAACCTAAGTTATAATTAAACCTAACACTACCCTATCAATAAATTAATTAAATAAACTACCTACAATTACCTACAATTAACCTAACACTACACTATCAATAAATAAATTACATACAATTGCTACAAATAACTACAATTACATAAACTAACTAAAGTACAAAAAATAAAAAAGAACTAAGTTACAAAAAATAAAAAAATATTTACAAACATAAGAAAAATATTACAACAATTTTAAACTAATTACACCTACTCTAAGCCCCCTAATAAAATAACAAAGACCCCCAAAATAAAAAATCCCCTACCCTATTCTAAATTAATAAATGTAAAAGCTCTTTTACCTTACCAGCCCTGAACAGGGCCCTTTGCGGGGCATGCCCCAAGAAAATCAGCTCTTTTGCCTGTAAAAAAAAAACATACAATACCCCCCTCCAACATTACAACCCACCACCCACATACCCCTAATCTAACCCAAACCCCCCTTAAATAAACCTAACACTAAGCCCCTGAAGATCCTTCCTACCTTGTCTTCACCATCCAGGTATCACCGATCCGTCCTGGCATCCGGTGCTGAAGAGGTCCAGAAGAGGCTCCAAAGTCTTCCTCCTATCCGGCAAGAAGAGGACATCCGGACCGGCAAACATCTTCTCCAAGCGGCATCTTCGATCTTCTTCCATCCGGTGCGGATCGGGTCCATCTTGAAGCAGCCGACGCGGATCCATCCTCTTCTTCCGCTGTCTCCCGACGAATGACGGTTCCTTTAAGGGACATCATCCAAGATGGCGTCCCTCGAATTCCAAATGGCTGATAGGATTCTATCAGCCAATCGGAATTAAGGTAGGAATATTCTGATTGGCTGATGGAATCAGCCAATCAGAATCAAGTTCAATCCTATTGGCTGATCCAATCAGCCAATCAGATTGACCTCACATTCTATTGGCTGTTCCGATCAGCCAATAGAATGCGAGCTCAATCTGATTGGCTGATTGGATCAGCCAATCGGATTGAACTTGATTCTGATTGGCTGATTCCATCAGCCAATCAGAATATTCCTACCTTAATTCCGATTGGCTGATAGAATCCTATCAGCCAATCGGAATTCGAGGGACGCCATCTTGGATGACGTCCCTTAAAGGAACCGTCATTCGTCGGGAGACAATGGAAGAAGAGGATGGATCCGCGTCGGCTGCTTCAAGATGGACCCGATCCGCACCGGATGGAAGAAGATCGAAGATGCCGCTTGGAGAAGATGTTTGCCGGTCCGGATGTCCTCTTCTTGCCGGATAGGAGGAAGACTTTGGAGCCTCTTCTGGACCTCTTCAGCACCGGATGCCAGGACGGATCGGTGATACCTGGATGGTGAAGACAAGGTAGGAAGATCTTCAGGGGCTTAGTGTTAGGTTTATTTAAGGGGGGGTTTGGGTTAGATTAGGGGTATGTGGGTGGTGGGGTTGTAATGTTGGAGGGGGGTATTGTATGTTTTTTTTTTACAGGCAAAAGAGCTGATTTTCTTGGGGCATGCCCCGCAAAGGGCCCTGTTCAGGGCTGGTAAGGTAAAAGAGCTTTTACATTTATTAATTTAGAATAGGGTAGGGAATTTTTTATTTTGGGGGTCTTTGTTATTTTATTAGGGGGCTTAGAGTAGGTGTAATTAGTTTAAAATTGTTGTAATATTTTTCTTATGTTTGTAAATATTTTTTTATTTTTTGTAACTTAGTTCTTTTTTATTTTTTGTACTTTAGTTAGTTTATGTAATTGTAGTTATTTGTAGCAATTGTATTTAATTTATTTATTGATAGTGTAGTGTTAGGTTAATTGTAGGTAATTGTAGGTAGTTTATTTAATTAATTTATTGATAGGGTAGTGTTAGGTTTAATTATAACTTAGGTTAGGACTTATTTTACAGGTAATTTTTGTAATTATTTTAACTAGGTAACTATTAAATAGTTCTTAACTATTTAATAGCTATTGTACCTGGTTAAAATAATTACCAAGTTGCCTGTAAAATAAATATTAATCCTAAAATAGCTACAATGTAATTATAATTTATATTGTAGCTATATTAGGATTTATTTTACAGGTAAATATTTAGCTTTAAATAGGAATAATTTATTTAATAAGAGTTAATTAATTTCGTTAGATGTAAATTATATTTAAGTTAGGGGGGTGTTTAGTGTTAGGGTTAGACTTAGGTTTAGGGGTTAATACATTTATTATAGTAGCGGTGAGCTCCGGTCGTCAGATTAGGGGTTAATAATTGAAGTTAGGTGTCGGCGATGTTAGGGAGGGCAGATTAGGGGTTAATACTATTTATGATAGGGTTAGTGAGGCGGGTTAGGGGTTTAATACATTTATTATAGTAGCGCTCAGGTCCGCTCGGCAGATTAGGGGTTAATAAGTGTAGGCAGGTGTCGGCGACGTTGAGGGGGGGCAGATTAGGGGTTAATAAATATAATATAGGGGTCGGCGGTGTTAGGGGCAGCAGATTAGGGGTACATAAGGATAACGTAGGTGGCGGTCGGAAGATTAGGGGTTAATTATTGTAAGTAGCTGCCGGCGACGTTGTGGGGGGCAGGTTAGGGGTTAATACATATAATATAGGGGTCAGCGGTGTTAGGGGCAGCAGATTAGGGGTACATAAGTATAACGTAGGTGGCGGGTCTGGAAGATTAGGGGTTAATTATTGTAAGTAGCTGTCGGCGACCTTGTGGGGGGCAGGTTAGGGGTTAATACATATAATATAGGGGTCGGCGGTGTTAGGGGCAGCAGATTAGGGGTACATAGGGATAACGTAGGTTGCGGCGGTGTACGGAGCGGAAGATTAGAGGTTAATAATAATATGCAGGTGTCAGCGATAGCGGGGGGGGGCGGCAGATTAGGGGTTAATAAGTGTAAGGGTAGGGGTGTTTAGACTCGGGGTACATGTTAGAGTGTTAGGTGCAGACGTAGGAAGTGTTTCCCCATAGGAAACAATGGGGCTGCGTTAGGAGCTGAACGCTGCTTTTTTGCAGGTGTTAGGTTTTTTTCAGCTCAAACAGCCCCATTGTTTCCTATGGGAGAATCGTGCACGAGCACGTTTTTGAGGCTGGCCGCGTCCGTAAGCAACTCTGGTATAGAGAGTTGCATTTGCGGTAAAAAATGCTCTACGCTCCTTTTTGGAGCCTAACGCAGCATTTGTTTGAACTCTCGATACCAGAGTTATTTTATGGTGCGGCCAGAAAAAAGCCTGCGGAGCGTTAACAGCCCTTCTACCGCCAAACTCCAAATCTAGGCCTTAGTTATCCTGATCTCCAAAGACAATATAACATTATCAGGAAGACCAGTATAACCAGGACAGACTTCATTATGGGAGTTTTCTGCAATGTTAACTTTATAAGCATAGCAACCCATGACACTGTTAAAACTGATAGCTTGAGGTCTTGCCTATTGATTGTGTGGTGCTTTAAGGTTTAATACCAGTCTAATACCTGTTCAGCTGTCTCTATGAATTCATCCTCCTCCAATATTCAGACTCTTAGTCATTTTCATTCTCCATGTGCTGGCTGGCTTAGTTTGTGCTGGGGTTTGAGTGGTGACTGGATATGCCTCCTTAAGTATTGATGCAGTAGATGCTGCAAAAGCTGGTGCCAGCTGACCCAGGTCATTTCCTAACAACACTTCAACTGGCAGATCTTTCATGACCCCAGCCTCTACTGTATGGGTTCCAGCACCCCAATCCAAAAGCACCCAAGTGGTGGGTAACACGATGTATTGCTCCCTAACCCTACCCTCTCTTCTAATTTCAGGTATTTGAATGAATATATTACTTGTCAATCTGCAAAGTATTCACTGCACTCTGGTTTTTTCCCTGTCCTGTAACTCTATTTTTGGTATGTGAATGAATATATTCCTTGTCAATCTGCAAAGTATTCACTGCACTCTGGTTTTTCCCTCTCCTGTAACTCTATTTTTAGTATGTGAATGAATATATTCCTTGTCAATCTGCAAAGTATTCATTGCACTCTGGTTTTTCCCCTCTCCTGTAACTCTTATTTTGGTATGTGAATATTTACATAGAGCAAATGATTTTAGTTTGTTAATTTAGTCCTACATTTGTTGTACTATTATCCAATGTCTTACTTCTAATGTTTTGTTAATTGCCATGTGATGTTCAATCCTTATCAATACTTGCTATTATTCTAAAATTTATAGCTGTCTTATGCCATAGTTTTAACCTCCTCCAAATTTTATTGTCTGTTTACTTAACATCTCACCCTGACCAGACCAGAATCTACCTTTCCAAATGGCCTTTCCAATTGTCTTTGATTAGCAATCAACTAAATTTAGTGGACTCAGCTGACTGGCCTGCCTGCATATATTTCACACTAGTTTGGGCTGTGCATTGCTCAAACAACATTTGTTCACATTTTCAAAGTGAACATTTATAAGTGAGGCATTAACCATTTGAATTATTCAAGAATTAAGTGAACATTTTATAAGTGAGGCATTAACATTAGAATTATACAAGAATTTAACAAGGATTGGGCAAGGGGCAAGACACAAGGCAAGTACTTCTGTAATTTTATGTTTCATATACCTTTTTGTTTTCTTATGCAATTGCTACTGTAATTCTGTGTCTTATGTGTTTAACTGGTTCCCAATTTTGTAAAAAATGCTCATTATATTCATATTCCTTTTTGCTACCTCTTGTCTCTATAACAAACTACATTATACATTTAATCCTTCTCCCTCTCCACCTGCACTGTTCATTAGCCCATCTCTCTAAACTCACCTTACTTTTGTACTCATGGACTTTACCTATTCCTAAACACCCTCTCCCCCCTGCAGCTTGTCTCAAAAGGAGTCTCACTACTGCAAATCTGTATCTCATCTCATGTCACTCTCCCTCTTGCTTTTACTTACTGCTGGTGACAACTCCCCTAATCCTGGCCCCAACCACTGCCATGCAGTGCACATCATGTGTACCATCCCATAGACTCAGAAAAACAAAACTCTGCAAACCTTACTCACATTCCTCTTGCATCAAAAGCCACTACCCCTTTCACTTGCACATTCAGGAACTTTCGCTCTGTTTGCAACAAGCTCACTTCTATACATGACCTCTTCATCTCCCGGTCCCTCAACCTTCTGGCCCTAACAGAAACCTGTCTCTCTCCCCTAGACACAGCATCCACTGCTGCTCTGTCACATGGGTGTCTCCACTTCAGCCACACGCCTAGGTCTGGTAATAGACAAGGAGGTGGTGTAGGTATTTTACTTTCCTCTCGTTGCACCTTTCAACAAATACATCCCATTTCTTCCCTCACTTTTCCCTCATTCAAAACCCACATGATTTGCTTATTCTCCCCTCTCTCTGTACGTGTTGCAGTCATATACCGACCCCCTGGCTCCTCAACTCAATTTCTAGATTACTTGGCTGCCTGGCTACCTTATTTTCTTTCCTCAGACACCCCTGCCCCTCATTCTTGGTGACTTTAACACCCCCCTTGACAATCCCACTGCCTCATCTGCAAAACAACTTCTGCAACTCACTTCCTCTTTTGGTCTGTCACAATGGACTGATTCTCCCACTAACAAAGACGGTCACTCTCTTCACCTGATCTTTAGCAATCGATGCACTCTCTCAAACTTCACAAACTCCCCCTTTCCTCTTTCTGACCACCATCTCCTTACTTGCAGCATATCATCCCCTTCCTACAACTCTCCCTCCTTCTACTCCTCACACCAAACTTCACAGAAGCATTATGTCTTTAGATCAGCAACAGCTTGCTAATTCCCTCAAACCGCTCCTCTCATCCTTCTCCTCCTTTTCCTGCCCGTAACAATCTATCTGCCACAATAATTCCACCCTTATATCCGTCCTTGACAAACTCGCCCCTCTTACCATTGCAATCACACACTCATCCTCAACCCTGGCATACTCCTCTGACACGGTACCTACGCAGATGTTCCCCATATTGTTGAACAGCACTGGAGAAAATCTCAGAGTTCAGCTGATTTTCTTCATTATAATTCATCTTGAACTCCTACTAGTCTGCCCTTAATCTCCATAAGCAACACTACTTCTCTACTCATCTCTAATCTTTCTTCAAACCCAAAACTTCTGTTCTTCACTTTCAATACTTTCCCCCAACCTCCCCCACCTCCTAATACAACTTCTCTGTCTGCTCAAGACTTCGCCAGCCACTTCAATAACAAAATTGACTCCATCAGACATAAAATCAGCTTTCAAACATAATTCCATTCTCTCCCCCCCTCAAATGCTCTCACTTAACCACAACCCACATAATCTGAAACTTAGCTCATTCTCCCCTGTTACTGAGGAAGACGTTTAGGCACTTATACTGCGCTCTCAACCTCACTTCCTGTCATCTTGACCCTATCCCCTCACAGCTACTCCCCTCACACCTATACTAACACACATTTTCAACTTCTCCCTCAGCACCGGTATATTTCCCTCATCGCTGAAACATGCACTGGTCACACCTATCCTCAAAAAACCTTCCCTTGATCTACCTCCCCATCCAACTACCGCTCTATTTCCCTCCTCCCTCTTGCCTCAATGCTTCTCGAAAATCTAGTATATTGCATGCCTATCCCATTTCCTTATGTTAAACTCCCTTCTTGACCCACAGCAATCTGGATTTCGTCCCCATCACTCTACAGAGACAGCTATTGTTAAGGTTACCAACGACCTACTTACAGCAATATCAAAAGGCCACTTCTCTCTGCTTATCCTCCTTGATCTGTCCGCAGCCTTTGACACTGTTGACCACCCTCTTTTGCTCCAAACCCTCCAATCCTTCGACATCTGTGACAAAGCCCTTTTATGGCTCTCTTCCCTACCTGTCAAACTATACCATTAGTGTAGCCTTCTCTGGGTCCTCCTCTGCCCCGTCACCACTTCGGAGTACCGCACTTGGTCCCCTTCTCTTCTCAATCTACACGTCATCACTAGGTTCCCTAATAAAGTCCCACGGTTTCCAATATCATTTGTATGCCAATGACAACCCAAATCTACTTCTCTGCACCAGACCTATCTCCTTCCTTGCCTAACCCGTGTCACTAACTGTCTTTCTCACATCTCTTCCTGGATTGTCCTCTCACTACTTCAAGCTAAATCTCTCCAAAACTGAGCTCCTCATTTTCCCCCCTTCTTCAAAAATCACCACCCCCAATCTCTCTATAACTGTCGAAAACTCCATTATTATTATCCCTACCCCGCATGCCTGATGTCTTCAGGGTCACATTTGACTCAATCTTTCACTCCTCACATTCAGTCCTTGGCTAAAGCCTGCCACTTCCACCTTAAAAATATCTCTAAAATTAGACACTTCCTTACACAAGACACAACTAAGATTTGAATCCACTCTCTCATTTTTTTCCCACCTCGATTACTGCAACTCTGTCCTCTCTGGTCTCCCCACCTGCCGCCTAGCACCTTTACAATCCATAATGAATGCCTCTGCCAAACTCATCTTCCTTACACGTCACTCTTCTTCTGCTGCTCCTCTCTGCCAATCCCTTCACTGGCTTCCTCTTGCCTCTAGGATCAAACACAAAATTCTCACTCTGACATACAAAGCCTTCAACTGCATTGCTCCCCCCCTATATCTCTCCCTCCCGTCTCCTTCGTTCTGCTCATGACATCCTACTGTCCTCCTCTCTGGTTACCTCATCACACTCCTGTTTACAGGACTTCTCCAGGACTGGCTCCCATCTTGTGGAATTCTCTGCCTCGTCCCACAAAACTCTCCCCTAGTTTTGAAAGCTTCAAGCTCTCCCTAAAGACTCTACTGTTCAGGGATGCATACAACTTATGCTAACCTTACTTTATAATAGTTCCACTCCTCCATTGCTATCCCCTGAACCCCCTTAGCATGTAAGCCTAAGAGTCCAGCTGTTTGTAGATCACCTTCTTAAGAGCTGACTACAACAGTGCAATTCTTGGCATGGGCCCTCTACCCATTTGATCCCTATAATTGTTTTGTCGTACTCCCCCTTTGTTTATAGCGCTGCATAATCTGTTGGCGCTCTACAAATAACCAATAATAATAATAATAATAATAATAATAATAAAAAAATAATCATAATTTTCACCAAAATTTAATTCACAGACAAAGTGAGTAGATAGGATTCTGGAACAGTTATATACTTCTAATTCGTGAAGGTATGAAAATCTCCTTGTATCCTCCTCCTCTTTTTTCAGGGCTAGGGTCCCTTTGGTTAGTACCAGGCATTCTGTCTAATCTAGTGTATATTATACAGGAGCTAGACACTCGAAGCAGTGATTGGGACACTAACCTTTGACCCGGAAGCTGGATCCTGGACGTGGATTAATTCTGTGGCTCATTAACAGGAATAATCTTGAAACAAAATTGAAAAGACTAGCACCAACAAGAAACATTCATGGGCACATAATTTGCAGATAGAGAATGTTGCTGCAAAGAAAGAGAGACTGAAGAATTCCTGAATAGACAGCTGAATGGGGAAAACAGATGGAGAATCATTTTAATGATTTAGTGAGTGTTTGATTCAAGAACAGTCAAATACATTCTTAGATTATATAAACAAGTACCAATTGATAACTTTAACCATATAGGATTTGTTCAATTTTTCATACCATTTGGCACCAAAAAAAAGAGGAAGGGGGAGAAGGTAAATTTTTTTGACAAGTTAGCTCCTTCTGTTTGTAGTAATGTACAGGGACTTTAGTCATTAATGTGTCCATTGTCCACTGTCCAATCCGCCATATTATTATGAATGAATAAAGCTTAGGAACAGCTATTCAGGCACAAACTGTTGGAATTAAATTAAACAGACTTGTCAAAACAATCCCTTAACCTAGCGTAGGGAGGATGGAGACTAGGGGAAGCTTAGAAATTTTTCAGAACTTTGACTGAGCTAGTATAACATGCAGTTGTCTGACTTCTATGCCTCTGTGTTATTGACTCCAATTTCAGTCAGTGAGTTGTATGTTCTGTTAACAAAAACAGGTTCATTAAAATTGTTCAAATTCTATGATGTAAGAGTTTTTTTTTTAAATTAGTGGTATATATTTGCTGTTTCCTATTGAAAATAACTGTAGCAATTCTGAATTCAATATTTGTCTAAAATGAATGCTCACATGAATGAAATTTAGACCAACCAAACATTGGAAAAAATCTTTTGGACGAAAATATTTTTTGCCTGTGCACATGTTTAATAATTAAGCAGGCAGGTAATTTCCAGCAGTAGCAAAGAGTGTGATTGACAGGCACAAATAGACAGCCTTAAAGGGATGGTAGCAGCAGACAGGCAGGCATGAAACTGCACCCAGGTCTTTTTTTTTAACTTTTTGACAAGAACAGATATGCGGATATGAATTCTGTAGTGAGTCTGCGGCTTGTTGGTCTTGTGGAACTTATGACTTTGGTTAGTGTGGGAACTGTGCAATTCTGGGCCTTTTTTCTTTAACAGAAACAATGTGTATTTTATGATGTGTCTTTGGCTTGCTTAGCCCTCTTCTTCCTAGTCTAGGTGTTGCTACTTGAGAAGTTGGGGTTCTTGACATATATATTTTTAGTCTCTCTCTCTCTCTCTCTGTCTCATGTGTTTGGGTCTCTTATAAAAATTATTTTCACCTATTCCAGGAACACATATCCCAGCATGCATTGTGCTACAATGTCAGAAAAATATGCAATATGGTCAGCAAAACACACAGTAAATTCAGTATTGGGACTCTCCAGTCAGACAAAGTTAAAATGTAATTGTTGAGCATAAGTTTTAAAAAACAAAAAATAAAATAAACATTAAGGAAGTGCTATTTATGATTTACAAGTGTTTTTGGGTCACTTTTGGCAGGAGGTAAAAAAAAAATGTTTGTGTGCCAGTAAGAACACCGTTGATCTTGATCATTTATTATATAATTGGTGATGAAGGTTAATTAAATATATTATTGGTGATGCATTGTGGTCACTGATGTAATTTATAACAAATTATCGCCTAGATTTAGAGTTCTGCGTTAGCCCGTCAAAACCAGAGTTAGGGGCTCCTAACGCTGGTTTTGGGCTACCGCTGGTATTTAGAGTCGTGTAGGTAAGGGTCTAACGCTCACTTTCCCAGCCGCAACTTTTCCATTACTGCAGATCCCCCTACGCCATTTGCGTATCCCTATCTTTTCAATGGGATCTTTCTAATGCCGGTATTTAGAGTCTTGGCTGAAGTGAGCGTTAGAAATCTAACGACAAAACTCCAGCCGTAGAGAAAAGCCAGGAGTTTAGAGCTTTCTGGGCTAACGCCGGTTCAAAAAGCTCTTAAACTACTGTGCTTCTAAAGTACACTAACACCCATAAACTACCTATGTACCCCTAAACCGAGGCCCCCCCACATCACCGCCACTCTAATAATTTTTTTAACCCCTAATCTGCCGACACTGCAACCTACGTTATCCCTATGTACCCCTAATCTGCTGCCCCTAACACCGCCGTCCCCTATATTATAATTATTAACCCCTAATCTGCAGCCCCCAACGTCGCCGCTACCTACCTAATCTGCCCCTCCCTAACATCAACGACACCTACTTCAATTATTAACCCCTAATCTGCTGACCGGACCTCGTCGCTACTGTAATAAATGTATTAACCCCTAAAGCTAAGTCTAACCCTAACCCTAACACCCCCCCTAAGTTAAATATAATTTAAATCTAACGAAATAAATTATTTCTTATTAAATAAATTATTCCTATTTAAAGCTAAATACTTACCTGTAAAATAAACCCTAATATAGCTACAATATAAATAATAATTATATTGTAGCTATTTTAGGATTAATTTTATTTTACAGGCAACTTTGTATTTATTTTAACCAGGTACAATAGCTATTAAATAGTTAAGAAACTATTTAATAGCTACCTAGTTAAAATAATTACAAAATTCCCTGTAAAATAAATCCTAACCTAAGTTACAATTAAACATAACACTACACTATCAATAAATAAATTTAATAAACTACTCTACAATTATCTACAATTAAACCTAACACTACACTATCAATAAATTATTTACATACAAATACCTACAAATAAATACAATAAAATAAACTAACTAAAGTACAAAAAATAAAAAAGAACTAAGTTACAAAAAATAAAAAAATAATTTACAAATATTATAACAATATTACAACAATTTTAAGCTAATTTACACCTACTCTAAGCCCCCCTAATAAAATAACAAGTCCCCCAAAATAAAAAAATGCCCTACCCTATTCTCAAATAAAAATTGAAAAGCTCTTTTACCTTACCAGCCCTTAAAAGGGCCTTTTGCAGGGCAAGCCCCAAAGAATTCTGCTCTTTTGCCTTAAAAAAAAAACATACAATACCCCCCTCCAACATTACAACCCACCACCCACATACCCCTAATCTAACCCAAACCCCCCCTTAAATAAACCTAACACTAAGCCCCTGAAGATCTCCCTACCTGGTCTTCACCATGCCGGGTATCACCGATCCATCCTACAAGAGGCTCTGAAGTCTTCTATGCAGCTCAAGCGGGGGCTGAAGAGGTCCACTCATCCGGCTGAAGTCTTGATCAAGCGGGGGCTGAATGAGAGTCCATTATCCGGCTGAAGTCTTGATCAAGGCGGGGCTGAAGACGGTCCATCATCCGGCTGAAGTCTTCTATCAAGCAAGGCATCTCTCAATCATTCCTCCGGCTCCATCTTCATCCCGCCGAACGCGAGCACATCACATCCTGGCCGACGAATCCCGACGAATGCGGTTCCTTTAAGGGAAGTCATCCAAGATGGCGTCCCTCGAATCCCGATTGGCTGATAGGATTCTATCAGCCAATCGCGAATTAAGGTAGGAAAATTCTGACTGGCTGATGGAATCAGCCAATCAGATTCCAAGTTCAATCCGATTGGCTGATCTCAATCAGCCAATCAGATTGAGCTCACATTCTATTGGCTGTTCCGATCTGATGACAGACTTCGGAGCCTCTTGTGGACGGATCGGTGATACCCGGACGTGGTGAAAGACAAGGTAGGAAGATCTTCCAGGGGGGTAGTGTTAGGTTTATTTAAGGGGGTTTGGGTTAGATTAGGGGTATGCTGGGTGGTGGGTTGTAATGTTGGAGGGGGTATTGTATGGGTCTTTTATTCAGGCAAAAGAGCAGAATTCTTTGGGGCAATGCCCCGCAAAAGGTCCCTTTTAAGAGGCTCTGTAAGGTAAAAGAGCATTTTCAATTTTTATTTTAGAATAGGGCTAAGGGCCCATTTTTTTATTTCTGGGGGGGACTTTCGTTATCTTTATTAGGGGGCTTAGAGTAGGTGTAATTAGATTAAAATTGATGTAATATTTTTATAATACAAATACATAAAGAAAAGAAGGGCAGCGCAAAACACTCTAAGTGCAGACTGTAAAATCACAACAATTTTATTTAAGCATATCACGATAAAAAAACCTCACCACTCTCCAACCTCAAACATATGAGGTATGTTAAGTCACCAGCAATGAAGACACACCTCAGATGACTCACTCCTCCGTGATAAAGTCCCCAACCACGAACAGTCCTCAGCACACTGTTGTGCGATTACCACAAAGAGTTCAGCAAAGCAGTTTCAGCAAAGTTCACAGTATAAAGGTCCGTTATAAATAATTATGTCACAAATATTAACGTCAAAAGCCCCATACTGCACCAGACTACCAGATGAAAAAAAGCTGGCTACCCTGCAGCTCGGTGTATGCGGCGTGACGTTCAAGATGGTGGGCGGGGCCCTAATGCATTTCGTAGGACGTCTTCCTACTTCCGTCAGAGGCTGCCCACACTCTATCTCCGCGTCTCTTAAACTACCTCCCTCCAATTCAATAAAATGTATGCTGAAACACTGCTCTCAAAATAAAATTGTTGTGATTTTTACAGTCTGCACTTAGAGGTGTTTTGCGCCCGCCCTTCTTTTCTTTTGTATTTGTATTAGCGACATCCAGCCTCCAGTGCTGTGAGTTTTGGAAGCTGCATCACTGTTTTACACACTGCGGTCTGATGTAAAGAATTCCCTGAGGCAAAACATATCCTTTTGTAGTGTTTGGATATTCATCTGTATTGTGTGTTTATTCATCAACATTTATTCATATACATTGTATATCATTTACATTGTATGCATGTTGTTCATTTGATTGCCTCATCTCCATTGTGTGTTTACATTGTGTGTTTACATTCATCCACACATATGCATTGTTGTGTGTGATTATAGATTGTAATATTAACACCCCTTGATTCTACAGAGCGCTCTTGCTGTTTCACTTTCTGAGTGTATGCTTTTTAATATTTTATAATGTTTGTAAATTATTTTTTTATTTTTTTGTAACTTAGTTCTTTTTTTATTTTTTGTACTTTAGTTAGTTTTTTTTAATTGTATTTTATTTGTAGGTATTTGTATGTAATAATTTATTGATAGTGTAGTGTTAGGTTTAATTGTAGATAATTGTAGGTAATTTATTAAATGTATTTATTGATAGTGTAGTGTTATGTTTAATTGTAACTTAGGTTAGGATTTATCTTTACAGGTAATTTTGTAATTATTTTTAACTAGGTAGCTATTAAT
Organism: Bombina bombina; assembly: GCF_027579735.1. Lineage (NCBI taxonomy): Eukaryota > Metazoa > Chordata > Amphibia > Anura > Bombinatoridae > Bombina > Bombina bombina. The sequence goes on along the minus strand of NC_069505.1, from coordinate 91,093,490 downwards.
AGTATATTAACTATTTAATAGCTATTGTACCTGGTTAAAAATAAATACAAAGTTGCCTGTAAAAAAATATTAATCCTATAAATAGCTACAATATAATGATTATTTTACAGGTAAGTATTTCGCTTTAAATAGGAATAATTTATTTTAATAAAATAATTTATTTCGTTAGATTTAAATTATATTTAACTTAGGGGGGTGTTAGGGTTAGGGTTAGACTTAGCTTTAGGGGTTAATACATTTATTAGAGTAGCGGCGAGCTCCGGTCGGCCAGATTAGGGGTTAATAATTGAAGTTAGGTGTCGGCGATGTTAGGGAGGGCAGATTTGGGGTTTAATACTATTTATTATAGGGTTTTTGAGGTGGGAGTGAGGCGGATTAGGGGTTAATAACTTTATTGTAGTAGCGGCTGAGTCCCAGTCGGCAGATTAGGGGTTAATAAGTGTAGGTAGGTAGCCGGCGACGTTGGGGCGGCAGATTAGGGGGTTAATAAATATAATATAGGGGTCGGCGATGTTAGGGGCAGCAGATTAGGGGTACATAGGTATAATGTAGGTTGCGGCAGTGTATGGAGTGGCAGATTAGGGGTTAAAAGTGTAATGCAGGGGTCAGCAATAGCGGGGGGCGGCAGACTAGGGGTTAATAAGTGTAAGGTTAGGGGTGTTTAGACTCGGGGGTACATGTTAGGGTGTTAGGTGCAGACTTAGGAAGTGTTTCCCCATGGGAAACAATGGGGCTGCGTTAGGAGCTGAACGCTGCTTTTTTGCAGGTGTTAGGTTTTTTTTCAGCTCAAAATGCCCCATTGTTTCCTATGGGGGAATCGTGCATCGAGCACGTTTTTTAAGCTGGCCGCGTCCGTAAGCACCGCTGGTATTGAGAGTTGCAGTGGCGGTAAATATGCCTGTATGCTCCCTTTTTGGAGCCTAACGCAGCCCTTCTGTGAACTCTAAATACCAGCGGTATTTAAAAGGTGCGGGGGGAAAAAAGCATGCGTAGCTAACGCACACCCTTTGGCCGCAGAACTCTAAATCTAGGCGTTAATTTGTATAAGTAATTAAATTAATAATTGTGTATGATGTCACCAACAAAACCTAAAGGTTACACAGACTATGCTACTGCTGGTAGTATTGTTCAGTTCACATGCATGGCCCATGTAATCACTAGCAGTCAGTGTATGATAAGATTTTGTAACTGAAAAGGTAATTTTGAAATAAATATTTCTTAGTGTTTCTATGCTTTTTGTATATATAACCATATTAGTCTAGTCTGTATAATATATGTTATCAAAAGGTAAGTGGCTATGACAGTTGCTTGATAATAAGAGGTCAAGTAGATTATATAGATCTTAAAAAAGCTAAATCCAGCTTCTAGGGGGCACTGTATATAATGTAAATAAAGGGCATTAACAAAATTATATAGAAAAATAAAAGACAAAGATAAGAATGAATAAAAGTCCCAGAGGGCATAAATAAGAATAAACACAAAAATTATGCAGCACCTGTCGACCAGTCACTGTAGTAAAGACTGTATCCTTCAAAAGATTTCCCCTGTGTGAAGCACTCTCTCCCGTCACTCCGCCCCTTGTGAAAAACTTGTTGTGAAGTGATGCTTCCAAACACACATACAGTACAATACAATACACTCGCTGGTAAACAAATGCTGATCCTGTGGACCCACCTTATAATATCAAATGCTCCCAGCCCTCTCCCGGCAACAGCTCCATGTATTCTCAGCGGCGTAGAAGACGAGCGGTGGAGTGGATCCCTACAGCACGCCAGCGTGTATTCAGCCAGTCCAGGAGTGTGTGACGTCATGGTTGGGGGCGGGTAAGCCGAACAAATTAAGGAGAGTCCACATCCTCGGAATCCAAAGAACCAATGCGGTGCGGGGGGAAACAGTTGCTGCTAAGTTGATATCCGTGCCTTGGACATATCCATAGAAATCGACAAATAAGGCAAACAGAGGTACCGGATATTTGCAACATGAAAACGTCCTTTTATTAAAAGGTATAATGGAGACAAAGGGGAAAAAAGCTGCAAACCCTTAGGGCAAAGGTGGAGTAGTGGTTACCCAACGTACCCTGATGCTGACGCGTTTCGGCTGGTGCCGTAGTCGTAGCTGAAGGGCTTAGGCATTAACTTTAATTTAAAGAGAAGAATCACCTGTGATAGGTTAAAACTTATGCTACGTGGGTAAAACACACCTCCACCTACAAACTTTGTATCTGCCCATTTTCTGGATGTTAACACCTTAACATTCAGCACTTAATATAATTTACACATATATAAACGGCAAAACATAACATGAACCGTTCCTGTTATATACATAAATGAAGAAAAAAAAGAAAGAGGAAAACACACTCTTACACAGCACACGCAATGCTTTCAAAAATAATATTATATATAGAAAGCCCCTAATAGACTTCCTCGCAACAATTCCATTGGTTTAATGCATCCTTATATATACCATGTGTTGCATAAGGGGGATAAAGGGGTTAAATCCTGTATTTCAATTCATTTTTCCAAACTATTGTATTAAATATTTGAACACTAGAGGGACTAAAGGAATGGGGAAATTGTATTCAACACATACAATGAAAGAACTGAAAGGGGGAGAAATGAAGCATAAAAACTTCCTATTTTCTGGAAAACACAGGCTAACACCAGAAATTAATCAGGTCATATTCAGGAGTTGAACCCATTGGGCACCCTGGTGTTCAGCCTGTGTATCCAGAAAACCTCCCTCTTTAGGAGCAAAGTGTCCCTATCACCTCACCCTATTGTTAGTATTTACAACCTCAATGATGGTCCCAAGACAATGTCCTAGGATCCTTATCATGCTTTACTTTAAAGTGATTCACTAAGGGGTGGTTAATTTGCCAGTCTTAATATTATTTGTGTTCCCTTATCCTGGCCTGACCTGTCGGGTCGTTTTTCGACCCTGTATACTGGATGTCACATGAGTCACAATTAAGGAGATAAATCACATATGTGGATCTGCAATTAAAAAGTGCTCTATGTGCAAATGTTTCACCAGAGTATGCACTTCTGAACATATTGCCCAGCTTTGCATGTCCACATGCTATGCAATTAGTGTAACTGCATTTGTAGACCCCTTTGTGTCTTAACCAGGAAGATTCACTGATTTCATCCTGTTTTAATTGTGTAGGGGCTACAAAATTGCTTATAGTTTTTCTCCTTTTAAAGGCAAATCGCACCTTTTGTGTGGCAATCTGCGCAAGATCATCATCTGTTCTTAGCAGTGTCATGTGTCTGCGTATGATATTACATATCTGATAGTATTGCCTGCTAAATTGAGTCACAAAAGTTAACTGTTCAGATTTCCCATCAAATTCTGTAGATATAAATGTATCTCTAAGGAGATTGGTTCTCTCAATAGCCCTTATTTCTTCTCGGGCCCTATCTATGTCATGTTTGGGATAACCTCTCTCAAGAAATGTCCTAGATAATTCTGTTTCATGTTTGGAGTATTCACTGTCAACGGGTGCAATTTCTTTTCACCCTAGTGAATTGTCCCTTCAATACTGACTTAAAGACCTGCTTGGGATGGCTACTTTGGGCATGTAATAGGGTATTCCTAGTTATAGGTTTTCTATACAGTTCTACCCTTATATTTTATGACCCCTTCACCATGAAGGGTAACATCCAAAATGTTTATGCTTGAAGACCCAAAATCATGGGTAAACTGCAAGCTGGCATTATTGATATTCAGACACCCCACAAACTCCTGTGCCTCATCCAAGCTTCCTTCCCAAATAAAAAGTAAATTGTCTATGTAGCGATGATAATAAATGATATTACCTTTGTGTCTATTTTCATCTCCAAAGATGTGGCACAGCTCCCACCAACCCATATACAGGTTGGCGTAAGAGGGAGCAAATTTGGCTCCCATGGCCATGCCACATCTCTGGAGATAAAAAACACGCTCAAAAACAAAAAAATTGTGGGTAAGCAGGAATTCAGTGGTTCTGAGAATGAACTTAATAAACTCCTCATTATATTCAGTAGATCTCCTTAGGAAAAAGGCTATGGCTTCCAAACCAAGATTATGTGGCATGGACGAGTATAATGATTTAACATCAACCTATAGCCAGCCATAGCCATCTTTCCAAGGGATCATTTCTATTTCTTTGAGCAACTGTTTGGTATCTCTGAGGTGACTTAATAGTTCCCCTACTAGGGGTTGTAATAGTGAATCCAACCATTTGGACAATGGTTCCAACATTGAGTCAATCCCGCTGATGATGGGTCTACCCTCAACATTCTCCAAGGCCTTGTGTACCTTTGGTAAAAGGTTGAAGGTAGGAATTCTGGGATTTTTAGCATATAAAAAATCACAAGTGTCATCATCAAAAAACCCAGCTTCTCTCCCATCATCAATGAGGTGCGAAAGTTCTTTTTGAAATCTCACGGTGGGGTCAAAATCCAATTTGGTATATTGTTGGGGGTTGTCAAGTTGACGGAGCGCCTCATTAATGAAGAACTCCCTATTCATTAACACAATAGACCCTCCCTTATCTGCTGCCCTCACCACTAGATTTTTATTTTCACTTAAATCTTTAAGTGCAGTTCTCTCTTTACCACTGAGGTTTGCCTTTTGCTCCCAGCTTAGCGGTGTATGCCAATTTATTCAAATCATCTTCCACCCTTTTCTGGAACTTCTCCAGAATGGGACCCCTTGACTGGATGGGGTAAAATCTGGAGACACCCCTAAACCTGGGACCAACGGCACCAATACAAGTGGACTCTGTATCTGTAATGTTACTTTCCCTCTGTAATGACTCTAAATCCCCACGTCACAACATTCTTTAAAAGTTAAATTAGTTCTCACCCCCTTGGTTGAATCTCCTACAAAAACATCTTCAACCGAACAGTTTTTGAAATGCTTCTTTAATGTGAGTGATCTAATAAGTTTTATTTACATCTAATAACATGGTAAATAAGTCAAAATCATTGGAGGGTACAAAGTTTAATCCCAACCCAAGAACCTTCTCCTCAGCCTTACTCAATGTATGGTCAGAAAGATTAATCACTGGTGTCAGTTGTACTTTCTTCTCTGGTGTCTCCTCCTGGTTGAATATCTTGTTTTTAAACATTCTCCATCTCCTCCCCCCCCACCTTCTTGTCCTATGGGGGGCCTGGAAAAAACAAGCTCAATCTCCCCCCTTTCCCTCTTCCACAGTCGGTGGCAGTACCGGCTATGGGGGTTTCAGTAGCTGTATCTAGATCCTGATATCTAGATTGCCTGCCCTCCCTCTCCCCTCTGCCACCCATATTAGTATGTACTGGTGGTTGGGAACTTTATCCCTAGTTCTATTTACGGACACTAAGGGGGTCTATGTATTTTCTTCACCCGAGAAGCACCTGCGTTACAGTCTTTCTGAGATTCTACCTCGCTGTCAGAAAAGGTAAACCTTTTTAGGCGTGTGTTGACCTTTCTTGGCTCCCTTTGTCCCTGAGACATTATCTTTATTATCTCTCTTAATTTATAAGTTAGTGACCTTTGTTTTTTATTCCAGATATAAACTCTGTTGTTATCGTAGTCGCTTTGGTCCCTAGATATTTTTCATGTATTACTTCCATGATGTTACTCTTAGCCTCATTTAAAGAACTTCTTAAATTACTATCATATTGTGCATATTTAATGCATGTACTACGTATACTCAATTTCTGACCTGTAATAACTCAATGTCAACAGTTACACTCTGGAGTAGTTTTTTCTTATAATCATTAGCATATTAATAAGATGTATAGAAACGTCTGTAAGTATAACATTCCAAAGCAGACAATAAACTACGACATCCCTCCCCACAGGAAAAGTGGGAAAATTGGCAATGCGTAAACCTCTAGGTATAATCGCCAACACTGAGATATTTTTGTAAAGTCCAAATGTCCCATTTAAGGCAACACTCTTTAATCAACCAGAAATTCAGCTTCCTCAAAAAGCTTACTCAGTGGGAGAAGGTATGATCTGTGACAACAGAGTCTATAGTTCAAGTTCATATATCACCTCTTATCTCCAATCTGGAGAGTGAATAGAATTGTGTTGACACATATGCCGATTCTATCTCCTTTATCTGTGACTCATGTGACATACAGTATACAAGGTCAAACGACCCGACAGGTCAGGACCAGGATAAGGGAACACATATAATGATATTAAGACCGGCAAATTAAACCACCCCCTTAGTGATTCACTCTTAAAGTAAAGACATGATAAGGATCCTAGGACGTTGTCATGGACAATCATTGAGGTTGTTAAATACTAACAATAGGGGAGGTGATAGGGACACTTTGCTCTAAAGAGGGAGGTTTTCTGGATACACAGGCCTGAACAACCAGGGTGCCAATTGGGTTCAACTTTGAATACTAGACCTGATGTAATTTTCTGGTGTTAGCCTGTGTTTTCAGAAGAAAACTAGGAAGTTTTTTATGCTTCATTTCTCCCCCCCTTTCAGTTCTTTCATTGTATGTGTTGAATACAAGTTCCCCCATTCCTTTAGTCCCTCTTGTGCTTCAAATATTTATACAATAGTTGGAAAAATGAATTGAAATACAGGATTTAACCCCTTTATCCCCCTTATGCAACACATGGTATATATAAGGATGCATTTAAACAATGGATTGTTGCGAGGAAGTCTATTAGGGCTTTCTATATATAATATTATTTTTGATGAAGCATTGACGTTGTGCTGTGTAAGAGTGTGTTTTCTCTTTCTCTTTTTTTCTCCATTTATGTATATAACAGGAACGGTTCATGTTATGTTTTGCCGTTTATATATGTGTATATTTTATTAAGTGTCTGAATGTTAAGGTGTTAACATCCAGAAAATGGGCAGATTACAAAGTTTGTAGGTGGAGGTGTGTTTTACCCACGTAGCATACATTTTAACCTATCACAGGTGATTCTTCTCTTTAAATTAAAGTTAATGCCTAAGCCCTTCAGCTACGACTACGGCACCAGCCGAAACGCGTCAGCATCAGGGTACGTGGGTAACCACTACTCCACCTTTGCCCTAAGGGTTTGCAGCTTTTTCCCTTTGTCTCCATTATACCTTTTAATAAAGGATGTTTTCATGTTGCAAATATCCGGTGCCTCTGTTTGCCTTATTTGGCATAAATAAGAATAAATACAGTCTCAGGGGCTCTCCCTGATGGATGGGCTCCCTGAATGATTAAAGTCTTATGGCAAACCAGTTGGAACCAAAAATCTTCAAATGGACATGCAAACAGGCATCTCACACTCCTCACACTCGTATCAGTGCAATCCTAAAATTTATATATAAAAAAGGGGCGCCTCATGTGCATGTCAGGCAATCACATCAAAGGTTTAAACACACAAGTTTGTCAGGAAATCACATTTAGAAGAAGCACACAAACATGCTGGTATCTTATTGGTGTACAAAGCTCACCACCCTCCCGATATCAGGAACTTCCAATGCATCTGCTTTAGTTTTACATAACAATGTCTCTGCTGTACTAGATTAGGCATAGTCAAACTACAATTAGTGTCATACTTATTCTATTAAAATGCAACTTATAAAAAGATAAACACAAAGGTAGTATATGCTGTGGAACAAGCAGATTAATTCCCCTTGATATGCAACCGGGTTTCTCGGCTATTCAATCAAGCCGTTTCTTCAGGGATAAGTGACCGCTACAAGACGGTCTTTAAAATACAGCAGTGACCAACTACTGGCATGTATATCTATTTAAAATACATAATAAACCACCAAAGTGCACAAATGAAACCCATCGCTATAGTTATCGTTGATCGCTGGTTCTTATGTGGTTTACATTAATCTATTTATAAGACCCAGATTAGGTTCTATGTAGTATATATTTAAAATGTAACGATTGTATATGTATGTACATTACCTTAAACTATTCAGTTAATCAGGTGGGCTTGGGCCGTGTCGAGCCACCACACTTCCTGCTCCTCCACTGTATGGACATAAACTATCATTTATTAAATGCTCAGGATAACATTTTTATTCAAATCTTTCTTTCAATATCATGAGCTGTGTATCAAACATTTACATAGTACTACAGTTTTGGTGCTATCATATGAAATTGGCTGTATTGGATGTTTACCTTCCAGCTATTTAAGTGAATATTATTACTGTCACAGTCTTAAAAGAGGTGGAAGATAACAAATTCCCATGGCAATTCCATTCTATGATTAATCTAAATATTCTTATTTTAACAGGTTGTATGTTGTGTCAAAACTAGCCCCATCTAGCTGTTATTTAGGCTATGTACAAAACTAAGCGCTTTCTTGGTAGAACCCTGTCCCATCATAAATATTCAGATCATCTATACAGCGACCGCAGAATACTAGTTGGTCTGATATATGTATTTCTCTTCGAAAATACCCATGAATAAATTAGTGAAGCTGATTATTATGTCTAGTAGATTAAACATCTGAAGAATAATATTTAGTAATGATATGACATATTCAGCAATATTTGTCCCATTGGTGTTGAAGTAGATATGTAAATTTTTACAAAGAAATAATTTAATCTTTGGAAAATTGATTGTTCAATTTAACAGTATCCAGAGCCATGTTCAGAGGGTACGATTCAACATCAGCAAGGTTTACTCCAGAGTGATATTGATTATTTGAAGCAAATTAAGTTTAGTTACAGCCCTCTGGTGCTACACAATATGAGATAAGCACTCTGCCACAATGTGATACTGTATATAGCAGATTTGAAGGCCTAGTACCAGATTTTATTATATATTACAATTTTTTTCCCTTTGGGGATATTCATAGCTGATACCAAGGTTTATGCGGCCGGAACAGTTCATAGTTAATTTTCTTAATACTAGGGGACTACTTCAGCTAGTTTGTTCATGTTAGTTGTTTGAGGCTAAAGAGTAGCCTCTTTAATACTGAAGGTAAAAACTCTTGAGGTTAGTAGAGATTTTCGCAAATGTTTATTTTATGAAACATAATTCAGTTGTCTAGGGTGTAAGAACAATATATTATTATTGTTGTAAACCAATTGTCATGTAACCAGGTAATTATGCTGTATTTTCCAATTTGTCTGTAGTTGTATTTGTATAACCCTCCAATAGAAAAAAATCGTATAAACAGTGATTAACGATATGTGTGTATAAATACTTACATATGTCTGTATTTGGTCACCATTGTTTTTATCATTGGGCCTGCTTGAGGAAGCAAGTGTTACTTGCAAAATGTGTCCGGCATATATTTTAATTGCATGTTGCACTTTTAATAAATTAACTTCTCAGTATACTTTGGAAGTTTTTTAGCCATATTATTGTCCATGGGTCGGTGATTTATTCACTAAGGGATTGTATCTGAAAACTGTGGCTGAGTGTGGTGACCGGAGGTGAGCTATCTGGGGAGCTCTTGATGACTCCAGACTGCACTATTTGCGTGATAAGTGCCCCTATCTTGTGAGTATCCTGTGTATAAGAGGGCCCTGCCATTGTAGGTGTCTTTTTCTCAAGTTATTATGCCCATTGGAGCACCCTTCCTCTCTTCTTTCACTCTTATTCCAGATCACCTCCATACCCTTGAAGAGCTGCCCGTGGCTGTCTGTTTTATCTTTGTAAATTATCATCTGCCTCATGTCGGCACCTCTGTTATTCTCTGGAAACACTGATGACAGTGGGACTGAGTATTTTTTTATTTATTTTTTTAAAGGAAAAATTGTTTAATTTCTGTTTAAAACATACATGTGTCAAAAAAAGTACGATGATCATTTGCAAAACAAAGATTAAAGGCTTAGGCTCATGTTAAATATAGAGTCCATACATATACGCAGATAAGTGAGTCCATAGGAGTTTATTAGAGTCCCAAACTGTAGAACCCCTCTTGAAAGATGAAACCAGTAAAGTTTCCCAACATTGAGGGCCTTGCATTTTTACAAATTTCCTTCTTTTTTGTAACAAAATAACCCATAAGTAAACTAGTAACAATAAAAATTGAAACAGTTATTATTTTCATGTACGTCCATTAATTCTTGGTCGATGCATTACATGTATCTGTGTGTTTCTCATCTAAACAAATACATCTGGTATCCAATGCAATATGACATTAAGGAGTATTAACATCTAATCCTGGAATGTGAAAGTCTGTGACAAACCACCATAGAACACAACGTCGTCCTTAGGAACAGTAGAGGGATTCGTCTTGAGTAGTCTGTATGTAGTTGAATAGTGTATACAAAGGAGTCGTGTAAGGGCCCTAAGTGGGTCTAGAATCCCACAGAAACAATATCTCTGCATGAGTGTCTAATTTGTTTATTAAAAGATAGTGATATCCTTTACAGCTTGAGATTGAGTTGTATCTCTTGTATCCACTGAGCTAGGGTGGGAATTGATTCTTTTTTCCACAGTCTTGGAATAGTTGATTTGCACTTGTTAATCATTATTTGTAGTAGTTTATAGTGTAGTTGTGAGGTTAAGTTTGGGGTATTTGTGGAACAGGTAGATAGTCGGGTCGTGAGGCATCGAAGAAGTGCCAATGGTGTTTCTGTATATATGGCATAATAGATGTCCAAAATGCTTGAATTTTAGGACAGGCCCACCAAATATGGAATAGCGTGCCCTCTTCCCTACACTGTCTCCAGCAGCGGTTAGAAGAACCAGGAAAGAGATGCTTGAGTCCTCTGTGGTGTGAGATATCTCCTAGTTAATAATTTCATGTTGGTTTCTATAAGTTTAGCCGAATGTGACGATCGTTTCAGTGCTGTGAAAATTTAATGCCATTCTGTAATTGGGATAAAAATGGTAAGTCTCTATTCCAAGCTTTAGTAAACGTTGGTAAATCGGTTTTTAATTGGTGTAGTCAATAGTTTATATGTACGGAAATTGTATCTGTGAAAGTTAGATGAGGAAGAACTGCACAGTATCTCAAATTGTGTTTGCTGCTGTTAGGCTCAACCCTTAATATATCTAAAAAATTAGAATGTTTGGGCCATGTTAGAAAAGTGAACACAACTGCTGGGACTTAGCTAGATAAATTTGTGTATGTTGCTGAGGTGGTTAATGGATGCAGCATAGAGAAAATCTGGCTAGCATAGTTGAAGTCCATAAAACCATACAGCCAGGATATAATATATTGAAGGCGTTTGTTTGTAGTTTCCTATAGCCACCACATGTATATATGATACATGAATAAGTGTGGCAGGAAAACTAGCAAACAGTCTCAAATGTGAAATACAAAACCAAATATCAGTATTACTGAAAACTGCAGTCAGAAATAGAGTAGTTATAACAGCCCTTTGTATCTAGGAAATATTACAAGCTGTCAGCCTTAACTACTATAAAATGCCAAGAGTGCTTTTTAGCAGTGTGCACCAAATGGAATTTTATATTTAGAGAGATCTGTTTGCAGAGATTCTGATAACAGTCCTTGTAATATATGCAATATACTTTTATCCAAGAGTTATAGTTCAAATATGGAAGCTTTAACATAAATGTATACACTGTAGCAGATGTTCTTACGGTATAAACTTAAGTGTAAGTTGCGGCCGTTGCAAGAAGGAGAATGCTGCAGCTCAGAGTCAGGCGTGGAGGTTGTGAGGAGCGGTCCAGGCATCTGATTTCAGCACAAGGAGGCTGTGAGCGGATTGACAGGCAGCAGCGTAGAGATGACAGGCTGCTTGTATGACACTGAAACAAAGGTAGACACTTCTTCCCCAAAAAGTAAGCTTGAGCAGAGGTTATGTGGGGGTGAAGCAGTAGGTGCTTTGTGAACCACGCGTTCACAGCATAAGCTGGATCGAGAGGGAGCTTCGTAAAATAGGTCTTGGGTAGAGGATGGCTGTAAGGATACTCTCTGTCTCCATTACTAAGCAATGAGAAATAGGGCAGGTGACGGCTTATAAGTGTTGAGAGTAAACTGCTGGGTCCTAAAGTGAGACAAGTTTGTTCTGTTGTATACATAGAGACGGATGACAACCTGGCAGCTGCCTATTTAGCTGGGATTTATGTGAGGACTGAAAGTAGTGGCTAAGTTGGAGGTACTGAAACCACATACTGAAAAATCCATTGCCCCAAGGATTCCATGGAATGTTAGGTAGCTAAATTACCACCTTCTGTCAATACATAGGCTGGTAGCAGAAGATGAATGTCCTTGGTACCTGTGGGGGTGAAAGTGAGTCCCGGTGGAAAGTTATCATTCTCGTAGTATAGGTGTCAGTGGGGAGGGTATTGAGGACAAATTAGGGTGTGTTTTAACTATCTCTATCCATGTATTAAAAGTATCATGTATGATTGGGTTATTAAGGTATTTGGTCTTGAATCGATATACTATCAGTCCAACACATAGAGCCCCAAATTGGGTACAACCGGAGAGTTCATGCTCAAGTTTAACCCACTTGTTTATGATGATGCTCTTCAAAACGAGCACCAATCTATAATTCTTGAAAGAATATGGCGTTTCTGTATTCCCATTATGTTTGGGACCCCTTAAGCCTCCCTGGGTGGTGTTTCTGTATAGGGTTGATTTTGGCAATTCTGGTGGTTTGGCTTTCCAAATATAAGTGTTAATGATTGATTGGAGTTTTGGGTTCATGGGATTTGGGAGGGGGATGGGTACAGTCTGTATAAATATATAAAATCTTAGGGAGTTATGTCATTTAGCTGCTTCTATTCTACCCAACCAGGATATAGATTTAGGGACCAAGTCTTAGTGTTTAAGAGTATATGTGAATGTTAGTGAGTCATAGTTGAGTTTTATTAACTCCTCCTTGAGTTGGGGATAGATATATGCCTAAGTATTTAAGGTGAGTATTGAATGTAATGGGGCAATATATTGGAGGTGTATTAAGTCTGTCTGAGTGACGTGAACTTGTAGATGACTGACCTTCTCATAATTTATAGAAAAATTAGACAAGTCTCTATAGTCCTTGAGAATTGAGTGAGCCGCTTTGAGGGATCTTACAGGATTTGTGAGCGTCATAAGGAGGTCGTCTGCAAATAGGGCCAGTTTGTACTCTGAAGTTTTGATTTTAATACCTTTCAATAAATTTGAGGAGCGTAAAATAGCAGCCAGAACTTCCATAGACAAAACAAATAGTAAGGGAGAAAGAGGGCAACCTCTTTCGGATTCGGAAGAGATCTGACAAGAGGCCATTGACCTTGATTTTGGCTGTAGGGACAGTATATAGTGCAGTAATTTTAGATATAAAATCTTTTGGTAAGCCAAATTTGTGTAAGGTGCATGTCAAAAAAGTCCAATCGATCAGGCAACCTAGATGTCTATGGAGAACCATACAACGGGTGGATCATCTCTCATCAGCCTGCATTATATTGACTAAGCGATTGCACTGCAGCAAACATACTGGGTAATGCCTTAAGTCCCAGCTCTTTGTAGCGGGCACCCTGAAAGCAGTTTCTAGAGAAGCACGAACATGGCTGCCCAGTTCAACATTCTCATCCAGGACCTAACTCATGCTCGGGAGGGCCTGCTTGGCACCTATGAGGATGATCTCAACAAATTGCCCGCCATTGCTGCTTACCTTTCAGAAGAAGACGACCCACAGCATCAACATTCCCAAGACAAGAAGGTAGATAAGACACATGGAGACCTACTTCCGCTATTTGAGTGGCCTACTAAGACGGATCCTCAGATCAGCCTCGTTCCTAGCTCAGAGACATACCGGGATGTTGCTCTCGACTTGGTCGCTGCTGGTCGCTGCTGACTTGGCCCCTGCTGATCTAGGAGTCGAAAAAGATAAGCACATGGCTAGGGAGCCTAGCGACACTTGCACCTCTGTCTTCTATGGAGTTGGTGAGCTAAAGATTTCTGAGAGTTTCACGAGTAAGTCGGGCTATTCATCTCACAGACCCGCTATTCCAGTAAACTCCCTGAGTCTGCGGTGCAATACCTCAACCCCTCTCTCAATCCTACCAACCATAAGCCTCCTAATGACTGTACCCCTTGGGTTCCCAATAATAGGAGTAGGTTAAAAGACCCAGCCGCCATCTCTTCCATCATCCTGGACATTAATTATGCTCATTAGGCATTTTTGTTTGCAGTAGTTAGCCGTTACTTGTTCTACCTTACATTTTAGTTCTTAGGCTTGTTAGTTACTATTGAGCAGCCATAGATAACTCTCAATATGTTTAGATGCTGTGGAGCGTCATTAAGTCTGCTAAACGAGGTATATTATGACTGGGTGCATAAAAGCGATCTAAGATGGCTGCTATACTATCCCATCACTCTGCCCCATAATTAAGAGCGCTCTAAAGGACCCCAACTATGCACTGTGGACTGCTGCTATAATGTGTGAATAGGGCTGTTTTTGATTTATATAGTCATGTATAACATATATTTGTGTGATTGTTTAACTCTGATTTTGTCCCATTGTAAATGTACATGTAGGATCTAATATAACTAATAGCAAGTTTAACGTCACTAAGGATGCAGCTGTATTATCCTCATATTAGGGCACTGATGGGGACCTTTATATTGAGACTTTCTGCCCTACTAGTAGATTTTTTCTCCCATTGCCAGAATATCCTAATTACTATACATTTACCTCATAGCCATTAGCAACAGCCTATTTGCATGTCAGCCTATGGAAAGCCCCAGTTCAAAACAATTTGTATCACTCTTTGCATTCATACTAAGCACTGTATTTTCTATACCATACCATGAACATTGTACCCTCTTTAAAATCCATATATCAAAGGCTGTATTATCTTTCCATATATAAGTACATAGGGAATTACCCCTATCTACTCTATACCCAACAGACCAAACTAACTAAAAGCCATCCCTTGTATATCCCTGCAGTATTGCACAAGGCTTGGATCTTTAAAATTTGCTGTCCCACATTTACAAAAGGGAATAGAGGAGAGGAGACTGAAATATGCTTTATTGCTCTAAATCCCTGAACTCAAAGGGTTAGTTAAATATGCTGGCATTCATCACAGTATATAGCTATTTTAGACTGGCTACGATAACCCCCAGTGACATACTGTTAGCTGATTATCATGCACTAATATTTAAGATTCATTCTCAGTTTGCATGATGTTCATCTACTCCTCTATCCTAACGCTGGACAATGTGGCTCCTGATACATATCTGCTGCTTTTCATGGAACGTGCTTACTGTTTCTGATTGACTATGCCATTAGTTGAGAACATTTCACCAGCCTTATTATATTCATACCCCCAGTTATTTGTACTCTTTTTATGTAGGCTATTTGCAGATTATTCCTACTAGGCTCCTCTCCTCCCTTTCCCGCTGGTACTGGTTGCCTGCGGGTCATACCCCTACTCACTTTACCTACATCACCACTAGGAGGCACTCCCCCAGGAGAGGGGCGCTTGTTGAAGTCACCTACATCTCATGTACGTATTTTTACTCTCTCTTTTATACATCTTTAATCGGAGTAACCTTCACATATAAGGAACCCATGGTTACATAGGACAGACGCCCTAACTGGCTCCGCCCTCCCTCTCCCATTCCCCTCTCTTATTTAGAGCGGCTCTGGCCCGCTGAACTTCCCTCCCTTCCCTTAAAACAAAAACCCATGTTGCTAATCCCCCATACTGCGACACTTAGCATAAAACATATTAACCACCAGTGATTTATCCTGCAATTGGGGGACTTTTCCTACTCTTTTCAGGTGACAGGTTAAAAAAAACCCGAGGTTTCATTACGATATGTCCTTGACACTATTTTTTTTGTCATATATTATTATTCCATTCTATGATCACATTCTAGATTTAATATTTTTTGCCTACCTAAGTGAATATCTGTATAATGAAAAGTCTTTGCCTATTAGTTCATAACTCGGTTATAGAGTATTTGTTGAACTTATAATGATGATATATGTATTTTTAATATCGGAGTTTAGGCATATTTTTTCTATGTGCTTTATGTTATTGCTATTACGAACTCTATTATGTGTCAAGACATATCTGCTGTGTTGATGTTCCATTATTCTTTTTACCTCAATAAAAAATTATTTCCAAAAAAAAAAAACGTCCAATCCAACCGATAAAATGCCTTTTCGCATCTGTAGAGATAAAAAGGGTTGAATATTCTGTCTATATGAATATTGAAGTAAGTGTAAGGCCTTAACTGTATTGTCCTTGGCTTCTCTTTGCGGGACAAACCCTGTTTGTTCATTGTGAATCAGATATGGAAGTGATAAATTCAGTCGATTGGCCAGGATCTTGGAATAGATCTTGAGATGTACATTCAGCAAAGATATAGGTCTAAAGTTTGATGGTGTATCTGTTGGTTTACCCGGCTTGGGCAGGACTGTAATAAGTGCCTCCAGCATGCTTGGTGGGAATGGATGTTCTGGGCCTATGGAATTGAAGAGTTGTAAAAGATGAGGAAAGAGAATTGGTTTATAAGTTTTGTAATAGAGATTACTAAAGCCATCCGGCCCAGGGCTTTTACCATTCTTAAGTGACTGAATAGCGATGTCTAACTCCTGAGGATTAATGACTTGGCTTAGGAGCTGGAGGTGTTCAGGATGGACTTGTGGAAGTTGAAGTTGGTCTAAATATTTTTTGCATTTTTTTTTTTTTGGTTTAAGATTTTTATTGAGAAAAATAAATGCAAACATGTGTTCAATCAATATCCACGCAGGGATAACATTTGTTCCAATAAACACATTTTTCCCAAGTAACTCCAGACATAACAGAGAAAGACATTTAGTCAATAATACATTATAACAAACAGTTGTGGGGTCCTGACATCATAAGACTATCTGTTTGCAAAAAGGTTAAGGACCCAAACATAATGACTTACAAAACACTGATAAAGATATGACCTAAAGTTACATAAATGATTTCTCATTTTCTGATATTTATTACTTATATGCAGGAACTCGCACTTTCTCATGGTTCTCGTAGATGGGGTGTATGGGAGGAAAAGGAAAGAAAATATATATATAACCTCAGAGAATCTACGAGAACAATCAATTGAACTGAATGCACATTAACACTATTAAAACCAAGAGTAGAGGGAGTGGGTATTCAGCGGACGAGAGCCGCTCAAAGATTAAGGAATTGGGAGGTAGCGGGGGGGGTTAGAATAATACAAATTTAAAGTAACAATTAAATTAAATAGAGTAACGTGAGCAGTACATTATTTGAGAAGTAGGGGATGAGGGGGTTAGAATGATACGTAACTATAAATATAACTAGGCCAGGAAAAACATTATTACAGGTACGCAACGCTGTAGAAATATTTGTAAACCAAGTGCTATGGGATAATAAAAGTAGATAAATTAAATTAGGATGCTTGTGTATCCAAGCAACAAATACTAGAAATTAGTATAAGGAGAAATAGGTAAATGTAATGATAAGGAGGGGGGGGTGCCTGAATCTAATAAGGAGACAAACTAATAATTAATTTGATAAGTGGAACATCAAAATTATGCATTTTTTTCAAAGAAAACAAAATAAGCAGGAGGGAGGAAAAAAATATGCATATCAGTCACATTTACATAATATAGTTGATCATGTAGAGAATATCATAAGATCACCGCAAATATCTATGATGGGTAATGACATACAAGTGAAGGCAACCAATACAGGGGGTCAGGAAGACCTAGAGCTAAACTAAGAAGGGGCTCTATATCCAGAGCATTAGGGAGTTTGCTATTGAGTAGGGAGGGGCAGGTTAAAAACCTGGGGGGGGGCAGTAATACAATCTAGATCATATCTGAGAGAGATACATGCTTTACTAATAATTCAAATAATGTACTTCACACTATGTGACAGCTCTTGTAAGAAGAGAAGTTGTTCCTTTGGGGTGTTATTATAGATTAAGACAACATGAGTCAAATATCAAAATTGAGATATAACAAAATCTATGTAAATGGACAACAAGAGAACAACTGACAATATAATAACCACACAAAAAGAAAAATGAAAACATATAAACAAAGCAAACATCACTATATTACCGTCCGTAGTGCGATTCAACCATATGGTTTCTGGGATGGGAGGTTGATTAAATTATGTTCATTTAGTAAGAAGGTAGAAGGGAGCAGTTAATGTGCGGAAAGTTCTGCACACACTTGATCAATATCAAAGGTCTCCCTGTAGAGAATGAAGTTCTTTTCTTTTAGCTTGATAGCTGAACTGTTGTGGAAGAGGCCTCCATTCTGGAGCAGTGGCATTAAGTTTCTCGGGAGGGGCTACAGGATTTTTGGGTTCATTTTGAGAAGGAAGGAGTCCTGTTGTATGTAGGATTTTGCATCCTTGTTCAAGAGTGGAAACAATGTTATCTGTATTTAATATTGTTTTGATGTAATGTCTGAGTTATTTGTTGAAAGGAGCATCTTTTATTAAGCGTGTGTGTGGATAAGTTGGGATAGATCTGGATAGATTGGTATGGGTCTTTTAGTTGTTTATTTTGATATGAAGCTCTGAGTAATTTCTCCTTGAACGTAAAGTAATGTAGCCTGAGGATGACGTCTCTGGGAGAACCAGAAGGTGAAGTTCTCGGTCGTAGGGCAAGGTGAGCTCTATCAATCAGGGCCTCTTGTTCCTGTACTGACCCAAGTAGTTCTTTGAACAGTACTATGAGGTATTTGGGGAGGTCAGCGGTGCCCACTTCCTCTGGAATGCCACGGATTCTGATATTGTTGCGGCGGGACCTATTTTCGAGGTCCGCCAGTTTCGTTTCCAAATCTGTAATCATTTCCGCTAGCGACTGTGTGTATGCTAGCAGATTAGAGTGGTCTAGATGAAGGTCTTCTTGTTTCTTTTCTAAGTTTTTAGTCCTTTCGCCTAGAAGAGAAATGTCTCTTTTAAGTTCTGAGACTGAGGCTTTGAGTTCTTGTTTTAGTGAAGAGTGATGGGAGTCCATCTTGTCAGATAGATCTTTGATAGATTCTAAGATAGAAGAGTGCTGAGTCAGCGACCTGTCAGTAGAGTGGAAAGCAGACCTATGAAGGTCTTTCGTGGTGGCAAGGGATTCCCTGGAGTCCTCATCTGACATGTCTTGTTCATATGTAGATTTGTGTAGAAAATGGTCAGAGAGGGTTCTTTTCGGGAGATCTGTATGTTTTGTCTTCTTTTTTTGTGAGTGAGACATGTTCGGTGCTATATAGATAGAAGGTGATATCAGAGGTTCCAGCTGGTGGCTACAGTCTCCAATGATAAGTAATAAATGAAGAATGAGGATTCGGCACCCCCCCCTGTAGGGTGCGCTCAGCACATCATCTTTTCTAGATAGAGGTTAATGAAATGGGGGGGTGAGGGTTATTGTGCCTGTATTATATCTCTAGAGTGGTGACCAGAATAAAGTTCTACCTCACTCACCTTGGGTATGTGCTCTCCCTGAGCAGGTTGGGTAAAGGGGCAGTGGGGTATGACCATAGTTAGTTAGGGCCTACAGGAAAGGGAGGTGAGGAGGTAGAGAGGCTGTGCTTAATAAAAATGTGGCTCTCAAAAAGAGAGCTCAGAGGCTTTGGCCTTAGAAACTGGATTCTTAGTCTAATGATTATGGCATCAGAGAGTCATTATTTAGATGAATATCTCTTTAAAAGCTGCTAGGAGGAATGTCTAGTGGGTCTCCTTAGCCTGAATTGGCAATATATAGTTACTAAATAAAGGTTCCCCTAGTGTGGTTCTACCAATTATAAAATAAAATGCAGGTAGGTCAAAGCAGCAGTCTTTAGCCAGAGAGTAAAGTTATTGATAGTGGAACTGCAGCTGTGTAAAATTACTGCTGCCAGTTAATCTGTAGAGCGTCTCTTTTAATCCCCCTCACACATACTCTCAGAGGATACCTTTGACTATACAATAAAAGTAAAAGTTAAGGGGGGGCGGAGCTAACTGCCAACAGAGCTGGACGTGTAGATGGAGAGCTCCTGACCTTAAGTGATTAAAGTTATTATCTGAGCTAACTAATTCTTAATTTTTTGGAAGCAACCCTGCTGGACTTTCAATATCAATAATAGCGTCACTCCACTGACCTAAAAAAAGGAGATTTTTGGGGGCCATATTTTGATCTAAATGTCTGCCTTACATTACCGACCGCACAGACTCACAGAGGGGGCCTATACCTGCTTCGGAGGGTCTGGGATACACTCCGGGGCAGAGAGCTATTACCTCCTGGTCTATTAGGGGGCTAATTCGAGTTTTGCACCTGAATCCGGAGCCTCCACTCCTTTCCCTTCCAGCACTGACCCGCCTGAGCCGTACCCCCTCTCTGCTGTGACTCGCACAATCGCACAGATTACCTTTACAGGGAGCCACAGAGGACACAGATCCCAACACAGCTACAGCCTCACGGACTTTTTCCTGACATCCCGGTGGACCGGGGCTATACGCTCACAGCCGATTTTAGGCGCGAAGATCCGCCATCTTGCCGGGGCCTTCCCCTTTTGGCAGCAGCGCGCCCCAAGTTGGCGTAGAAAGTGAATACCGGGCGCTGATTCCCCAGAGGTCTCTACTTACCTGATACCTCCCGGACATATAGAGGCGGCCTCATCTAAGTTTCTGGGCTTCTGGGGTACCTGTGCTCTGACCGGAGGGGCTGCTTCTGATACGGAGGCCTTCATATTTAACTAGAGGTGAGACGGGGAAGGAGGGGGCCCAACTACACACCCTAAAGTGCCTAATAAACTGTGACCTACCCGGGCCTACCGCCCCGGTGCTTTTTCAATCCCCTTGAGGCCTTCTAATTCCCGGTCTGAGTATAACAATATATTAATGGCCTTGGGACCTATACTTTGTGACCCCAGCAGACCTCCTTGCAAGCTCAGCTACCCCCTATAGACCCACTCCAACAACCCCCAGAAGCCCCACATTTACACTTGTTCATGGGGCATTACAGTTCTGAGTGAGCAACTGGGTCAGGCACCTTCCGGAGACATCTCAAGTGTCTATCATAATACAGATTATTCAGCTTCACTACTCATTAACTGAGCCCCTCTATTGTCTAATCCACATTAGCCCTATTGGTGCAGGCTAGAGTATAATACAGCAAGAGGAGGAGGTTTATTATATTTACCTAAGTGGGCATCAGAAAGCTATACACTGTGAACTGATTCCTTTACCTTGGCCAGATTCTCTCTGACCCTATTCCATTGGATCTTTGGGGCTAACAGAAGGCATTTACAGCTGCAAGATATCACAGTGACACAGATTTCTAGACACATTGCTACCCAGCAGGCACTACAGTCTAGAACCTAATTCCTCTGATAATCTCTGACACTCTCTCCATCCATTTCCTGCTGTATGAAGGTACAGTGGGTCATATCCTCATTCCTTTTCCCGTCCTGGCCAGGTGAGGGCAAATCCCCGGAAGAGAGTGTCTACTGTGACTCTCACTTTACCCACCCTTAAGGAAGGCTGACCAAGATTTGATATTACCAAGGGTCAGGCTGTCGAATCTCACTCTGGCTATCAGGCTGCAGCTGAATATGGCTGCTTAAAACAAGATTGACATCAGGGGGACTTTAGTATCACTCTATCCACCAGTGTCTCATTCAATACATCCCATACTGCAGAGCTAGTGTTTCAACACATTGATTTGGCTGTTGGAACAAGCTTTAAACCATGTCCCAAGCTAGCAAAAGAAAATCTAAACCGTCTCACCCACCCGGAAAAATGGTTGCAGACCATTTTAAAAACCATCATACTGGAAAATCCCATGTGTACAGGGAATCCACATCTGCATTAGAGGGCAGTGAATCTGAAGGCAGTATAGACTCTCAATCTCCTATACCAGATACTCTATCTGCAAACATTGTAGATGTCTTAACCAGACGGATGAACCTCCTTCAAGAGACACTGACTAAGGAAATTAAAGGTTCCACAGCTGAGCTCCGTAGAGAAATTGGTGCACTGGGAGAAGGCACCGAAACTTTGGAGCGTAAGCAAGAAGATCTAGCTGTGGATCATGCCCACTTACAAGCCTACTCCCAAAACTTAGCAATCCAGATATCTGACTTAGAATTAAAACTAGCCGACATGGAAGACCGCTCCCGGCGGAATAATCTGAGATTCCGCGGAATACCTGAGGAGGTTGGCCCCCAAGAATTAGAGTCTTATGTTCTGGAGTTCTGTAACATCTTACTGCCCTCCTCAGAGACACCTGGTCTCCTACTTGACAGGGTCCACAGAGTAGCACGACCCAGATCTGTCTCCCAAGAAAAACCTAGGGATGTCCTAGCTAGGATTCATTTCTTTACCCACAAAGAGAAGATAATGAAAGAATTGGCTAACAAACCCCAACTGCCTGATAAGTTTCAACAAATCATGGTGTTCCCGGACATTTCCAGCTACACTCTGCAAAAAAGGATATCCTTCAGGACCATCACCCAAATTCTGAGAATGGAAAACATCAGATATAGGTGGGGATACCCGACAAGGCTTATAGTTTCTAAAAATGGTGAGACTCACACAATTTTTACCCCCAAAGAAGGATTTGACCTACTACAAGATTGGTACTTAGCCTCAACCAAACCCCGGAAGGACACTGACTCTTTACTCTCTAGAGATCGGTCAGTTATTAAGGACATGACCCAACCACTACAAAGATCTAATGGAAAGGACATTCCTCTTACCACTGAAATCCGGGCTGGTGCCCCAGATTTTACCCCTAGGCTACAAAAGCCCAACAAATGATAAAGAGCTCTGGTCTGAAGCTAATAACTGTATATATACTGTTGGATGTATTTACCATGTGTTAATTATTTAGTATATAAAGGAAGGGGGGAGACCGATGACCTCCCACAGGAGAATGGGCATTTGCCCAGCGATACCCGCTCTATTCCCTGACTAATCGTCCTTTTTTTTTTTTTCATTGGGACTCACAGGATCTCCCCTTTCCTTTCAGTTCTCTAAGCTGCTTGATCTCCCTCAGGCATACATATGCTGTTGAACTAAATTGTCTCAAGAGTTATTTGAGTTTAAAGCGTATATATATTACTAACGTTACATGTGAATATGCTCATAGAAAGGTGATATACTATTTAGCTTATAGGCAAGGCGTCAGTATATTGCTCACCAAATGATAATTAAATAGCCCTGGCCCGCAGCTAGGGAGCATGTATATTCAGCTAGTTGTATTTATCATATGTTTGATGTTTATTGCACAGGGGACATGGGGAGAACTATGGCCTCCCATAGGAGAATGGGCGCTTGCCCAGCAGCACCTGCTTTTTCTCCTAAGTAACCATCTGTTCCCGTTGGGACCCATGGGGTCTCCCCATTCCCCCTTCTTTTCAGTTTCACACGCAGTTTAATCTCCATCAGGCACCTATATGCTGAGGACCTGAACTGTTTTTATGAGATAATAGTTTACAGCATATTCTACATCACAAACTTTACATGTTATTATACTCGTAGGAATGTGTTGCTCTTTTTAGTTTAATGGAAAAGACACTGGTATATTTATACTGTTCATAATCCCCCAATGACAGTCAATCTCTATATGCAAGTTACATACTTGTATTACCTCTCCCCCCCCCCCATATACGCAAATTTTATTTGTGTTATCCCCTCTTACAGGGACTGGAGAAGTCAGTTTTGTACTTAGACACACTTCTCCTTTTGGTGACCCAGCGGTTCACCATATCCGATAAAATACTTCGAAACTCATCTTAAGCACTAATACATTTAGTTCAAACTTATAAGACACCCACTACCTTACTTGAATTGAATAGCTGTTTTTATCGTTCATATGTTCAATAATTGCTTTTTCCTCATTCTCTAGGTGAAAGTTAAAACCCTTATAGGAAGTGATCCCTAGTGGCTCTCTCTGACCGCTAATACGTATAACAAGCTTTGGGCTCGACGAGGGCCACACTCGGGTGCGCAGCTCCAGGAGGGGTGAGTCTACCACCTATACCCTTCCCTTTCCCCCCCCCTCTTCCCTTCCCAACCCAACCCCCCCTCCAAACCTAAGATGGCGTCAACCCCTAATAACATCTCCTCTGCAACATTAAATGCCAAAGGACTTAACTCACAGGAAAAGAGAAGTATGCTTACC
Organism: Bombina bombina; assembly: GCF_027579735.1. Lineage (NCBI taxonomy): Eukaryota > Metazoa > Chordata > Amphibia > Anura > Bombinatoridae > Bombina > Bombina bombina. The sequence continues at coordinate 91,069,511 of NC_069505.1, read as the reverse complement.
AATACCATGAAGTCTCTGAAAATACAAGTCATGTTTTTGCAAGAGACACATTGGTTAGCCTCTACCCAGACTCCTTACAGGACCCCAGAATATCCTGTAGTGGTCCTAGCTTCTCATACTGAGAAATCTAGGGGAGTAGCGATTGCCATACACAAATCTTTACATTTCGAACATATCCATGCAGAGAAAGATAGCCAAGGGCGGTTCCTACTGCTCAACTGCAAACTTAACGGTATACAGTTCACTCTGGTTAATATTTATGCCCCGAACCAATTGCAATCCAAGTTCCTGAAAAGTGCACTGGCCAAAATTGAGACACACAAAACTGGGACGATAGTTCTAGGAGGTGACTTTAATATGATATGGGACCCCCTACTAGACAAGAAGGTTCAGAGCGGGAAAACAATAGACGCATACTCTATGACCACTGCCAACAAATTCCGACAATGCATTATCCAACACAATCTGTATGACATTTGGAGGGCACTATATCATAATGACAGAGACTACACATACTTTTCTAGACCTCATAATTCCTACTCGAGGCTTGACCACTTCTTCACTGACTCATGGACACTCAATAGAGTCCTGGCTTCACATATCAGGGTATGTCCATGGTCGGATCATGATATTCTGACGTTCACTCTCTCTACTGACTTAACCACAGAGTCTAGACCTAGCTGGAAATTCCCAAAACAAATGCTCCAAGATAAAGCTTTCAGAACCTCCCTCCAAGCCTCTATTGTGGAGTTTCTGAGAATAAATGAAACCCCAGATATGTCCTCCCAAACAGTATGGGCCGCTTTGAAGGCATACGTAAGAGGGATATGCATTCGAAGACAGGCATTATTGCGACATCAGGCGGGTCGGCCCCTAGGCCTTCTCATGGCCGAGCTACGTGCTGTTGAGCAGGAGAATAAACACTCCCCAACTACCAGCCTAGCCGATCAAATTTGGGAGCTAAGAACACAATTGGCGGATAGAGAACTGCAAAGGGTCAAGGACGCTTACGTCAGATTCAAGAAGCTGATGTATTGCCAAGGCAATAAGGCCTCAACCCTTCTTGCCCATAAACTTAGGAGCAGGACAGCGGCAGCTAGGATTCTATCTCTCCAAAGGGGTAACATTTCGGTCTACTCACCTAAGGAAATTGGAGAGACGTTCACAGCTTATTATTCTGACCTATACCACCTTAAGCCCTCGATGACTACCAAAGAGTCCTCTTCACGCGAAGTGTTAGACTTCTTACAGGGGCTGGGCTTGCCAACCCTCCCAGATGAGGATAGAGAAGTACTAAAAGCCCCATTTTCCCTGACCGAGCTTAGTTTAGCCATTAAGCATACCCATAATAACAAGGCTCCAGGCCCTGATGGATACCCGGCAGCCTTCTACAAACTGTTTAAATCAGAATTACACAATATCCTTCTCAAGGTCTTTTCTGAAGCTCGGGAGACAGGCTCTTTCCATAAAGAATTTTTGCAAGCAAGTATTTTGCCCATTCCTAAACCAAACAAAGATCCCTCACAATGTATGAGTTATAGACCAATCTCCTTGATAAATGGAGATGTTAAGCTATATGCAAAATTATGGGCTAATCGCCTTAATAGCCTGCTCCCGAAGGTGATACATACAGACCAGGTCGGTTTCACATATGGTAGAGAAGGCCCAGATAACTCCCGAAAAATGCTAAACATACTTACAGAAGCCTCCCGTCTGAGGTTGCCCATGCTGGCCCTGTCATTAGACGCAGAAAAAGCGTTTGAGAGGGTCAGATGGAAATACTTATGGCACACGCTTGCCCAATTTGGCATACCAGGGGATGTGATTAAGGCAATTCAAGCCCTATATTCTTGCCCCTCTGCAGTAGTTAAAGGTCTAGGTTTCGCCTCTCCGGAAATATGTATTACCAATGGCACCAGACAAGGTTGCCCCTTGTCACCTCTAATTTTTTCCATAGCCATTGAGCCTCTAGCTCAGGCTATTAGGCAATCACACATAGTACGAGGTGTTCAATTTGGAGGCGCAATTGCGAAGATTGCACTATACGCGGATGATGTTACGCTCTTTTTAACAAACCCAATAGGCTCTTTGCCAGCACTCTTTGATATTATCACGGAGTTTGGAGCTCATAGCTATTACAAGGTAAATGTCACCAAAACGGAGGCTCTACCAGTAGGCATCCCTGCATTTGAATTAGATATATTACAAACATTGTATTCTTTCCAATGGTCCCGATCCACCATTCGGCACCTAGGGGTACAACTTGGTCCAGACCCGAAAATTGTTATCACTGTTAACTATAATAACCTTATCAGAGAGGTTACTGAGCTTACCTCTTCTTGGAGTCTCAAAGAGATCTCATGGCTGGGCCGCATAGCTTCTTTCAAAATGACGCTGTATTTCGCTGTATTCCTCTTAATGTCCCCAATGCTCTAATAGATAAGCTCCAATCTATTGGACAACACTATATCTGGAATAAGGCTAGGCCCCGGGTTGCAGCGAAAATACTCCAAAAAAGATATGAACATGGAGGGGTGGCAATGCCTAGCATACGTGGATACTATGAAGCAGCCAGGCTTTCTCACATCACGGCGTGGGCAGACAAAGGGGAACCACAGGGTTGGAAAAGCATTGAAGCATTAGCCCTCCCTCAGGGCCTAAATATGGCAGACTTACCCTGGATCCCTAGTCACTGCTTTGATAGCCTGTGACTAAAGAATGTCATTATCAGAGATAATCTGAAGGTTTGGTATAGCCTTAGAAACCTACGCGACATTGCCCCGCACCCATCACCCATCCATTCCATACCAGCTTTGCTGGCAGCTCTCCCTGACACGCATGTACAACAGTGGAGTGAATGGGACCTGAGGGTGGTTTCCCGCCTATACCTCTCGGATACCTTACTCACTCCCCATAATATAAGAACAATTATCCCAGAATCCCCCCCGTGGGCCTCCTTTGAATACTCGAGACTCTATGCTTTTATGACATCATGGGGATTCACCAAAGTTCTAAATCGGCCCCTGACTAACTGGGAAAAGTTATGGCAGCTTCCTATTAGGACTCCTAGGCTCATTTCATTCCACTATGATCTCTTGCAGTCGTCCACTAATAGAGACAGGCCCTGGCAGGTGAGGGCTTGGGAGGGAGATATATCCAGACCTATTTCGGATAAAGACCTATGTACAGCTATGACGTTAACCAAAAAGACGGTACACTGTGCAAATACCCTGGAGGTCTACATGAAATTATTTCTAAAATGGTACTACACCCCTACGAGGTTGTCACAGATGTTCCCTACAGTGTCTCCTTTATGCTGGAGAGATTGTATGCAAAGAGGTTCAGATATACATGTTTGGTGGGACTGCCCAAAATTGCCACCTCTCTGGAGCCATGTAAAAATCCTCTGTGCTAACCTTGGGCTCTCCATTCCACTCACCCCGGCAATTGCCATCCTCCACATCTTCCCGAGAAGCGTTCCAACCCACGTCTCTAAATTGGTCATCTTTGTCCTAGCGGCCACGAAACTGGCGATAGCAAGGGCCTGGAAACAAACCCAATCCCCGGATATTACAGCTATTACAGCTATAATGCAGGTATACGCAAAAATGGAACAAAGTTTCTATTCTAGTATGGATAAGGAAGAGTTATACTGGCAGATTTGGGAGACCTGGTTTAACCATCAAGATGGTCACAGCTAAATATACAGTCATGTTAAAGTTTCCGATTACTCCCATCATCATGAATAAACCCGTATACCCAGTTAAGATGTGCTAATTAACCAATGGTACTCGCTTCTCAAGATTACCTACCAAAAACTGATCGCCCTCTCCTCTTCTCTTGTCATACCCCCCCTCCCCCCCTTCTTTCTATAATATGGAAGCTCATATGTTTCCGGCCCCTCCTTTCCCTATGGGAGGTCTCCCCCGCCTGGAGATGCGCACTCCGACTGCTGCATGAAGTGTATGGACAGAGGTACCTAGGCTGACTATATGAAACTCCTAGAAACTTGAGTTAATTTATAGGACTGAAGTATTACACGGTCCCTGTATTTAAAGTCTATTTATATTGTTCGAAAATGAGGTTTCCATAGTGGATATTCTTGCTTATATTAATTGAAAATGAGGTTTAAGTGATAGACAACTTATTACACACCTGACATGATTGAACTTCATACTTTGTATTTCCATCAATAGCTATGTCTACTGTGCTTTTACAATAACATAATGCTTATATATATGTGAATTTGTTGGTCACCTGCGCTGTGACATCTGTTATAATGATTATTCCTCAATAAAAAAAATTAAACGTTAAAAAAAAAAAAAGTAAAAGTTAAGGTTTCAGGAGGCTTATGGTGTTAATATTAGCCCCAGTTGTAATTCTAGACTGCCCAGCACCGTGATCTCGGATGAGGCCTTACCAAGCAGCAACGTGGGTGCGGTTCAGGGGCATAAGTAGCAAGTAAGTCTCTGTTAGGAGCTCTCCCCCTAATAGATTTAAAAGTACCTGCGTGTGGTAGGAGGATGCTGGGGTCCCAAAAATCAGGCAGGCCAAGCGGCCCAGGACTATTGAGCTGGATCGTTCGGTGTTGACTCCAAGTTTATTACACCTCCGGCGGGAGGTTTGCAGGCCTATCTTCTGTGAGGCGGAGTTCTCTTAAGCTGCGCAGTATAGAGCGGTATGAAAGTTGGGGCCGCCGTTCAGCAGAACTAGGTAAGGGATCCTAGATTAGGGTAATAGTCGCTCCGGGTTGAGAGATAGATGTGGCCGGGGGCCGCGATAGGTGACAGGTCTGTTTCAGTCAGCTGTAATTAGATGCTTGACCTCCCGGTTCTTTTATGTGGCTCTCGGTTAGCTCGCAACTCTCATTCAAAGGAGTCAACTTAGTAAATAGTTGCCAGGAAGCTTAGAGAAATAGGAAAAATTGGGGTATTAGTAGAAATTAAGAGGTTTAACATAAAATTATAGCACTTGGGATACGGAGTAAGTTAGAGATGCGTCCTCTCAGTAGCATGGCTGGCTCCGCCCCCCATTTTTTTTGCATTTTTGAGCGTGTTCCTCAATGGGACGGGAAGGACATAGATTATAAAGTTTATTATAATAATTACGAAACTCATTGGCTATTATTTTAGAGTTTGTGGTTTTTGAGGATGCATTAACCTTTAAGGACTGTACATAGGTAGAGGATTGCTTACTTTTAAGAGCTCTAGCCAAGAGTTTTCCTGGTTTGTTCCCTTGTGTAAAGTATTTTTGGCACAAGAGAAAGGCAGTATTCTGAGCTTTAATATCTAGGAGGTCATTAAGTTGGAGTCTAGCCACGTTTAACTTAATTAAAATATCTACATCTGTGGGGTGACGTTTGTGAGTGTAGTCTAGTTTGTTTATTTCTTGTGAGAGCGTGAGATATTTCTGTTTGGTTTGTTAGTTTTTAATGGCCTTATGCTTAATTAATATCCCTCTGATAACACATTTATGTGCTTCCCTCATAATAATCGGGTTAGATACACTAGGGGAGTTGATATTAAAGTATGCCTGGAGGTGTTTTTCTATTTCTGAAGATATTAAGGGGTCTGACAACAGCAATTCATCAAGCCTCCATAGAAAAGGACGTTTTGGGATTGAGGGCCAGAAAAAGGAGCTACTAACAGCTGAGTGGTCTGTCCAACAAGTAGGAATAATACGAGAATGGCGTAGATTTCATAAGGATAGGTTGTCGGCCATGATGTAATCGAGTCTGGAGTAGGATTTTTTTGGGTTAGAAAAAAACGTGTAATCACGTTTCTGTGGGTTTAGATGCCACCAAGTGTCATGTATGGTGAGTAGTGATAGGTTATTCCAAACCGAGTGTAGAGTAGTGCCCGGAAGTTTCAGGGTTTGGTTGGAACTATCCATTTTTGGGTCTAGTGGGAGGTTAAAGTCCCCCGCCAGTAACAGCGGGCCCTTTAGATACATTAGTATGGAATTAGTAATATGCTGGAAGAAAGAGGCTTGGTTCGTGTTTGGAGCGTAGATGTTTACAAGTGTTATTGGTTTCCCAAATAATAGGCCGTATAAGCCCAAATACCTCCCTTCCTCATCTTGGTCTTTGTGTATAAGTTCAAATGGGATTGATTTGTGTATGAGTATACTAACTCTGTTGATTTTTTTTTTAGTGTTACTGCTATGAAAATGATTTGGATAATGTGAAGAAAAGTATCTAGGTTCACTACCTTGTTTGAAATGGGTTTCCTGCAGAAACAGTATGCTGTCATTTTTATGGTGTAGGTCATGGAACGCTTTGGATCTTTTAAAGGGGGAATTTAGGCCCTTGGCATTGATTGTGAGTAAGGTAAACAACTGGTCAGGAGTCTTTTGAGTCATTATGTCAATGTATTATGGAGTGAGTTTGGAAGGTATCTCATTAATAAGTCACGGTCAAGGATACTGTTCAGGTTGTATGTTTTGCATAGAGGTGTTACATGGAATAATAATGCATAATAAAACAAGATAACATCAAACATAGTAATAAGAAATAGAACATTTTTGAACAAAAAATGAACTAACAGATACTCCCTGCTTGAAATAGCAAGGATTGCGATAGAATATAGAATTCGTAACCTAATGTTACAATTCATATAGATAACTTAGAGTTCCTAAAAGGGGACTAGTGGAGCCCCAGATTTTGGTAGATCATAAGTCCGTGAAGGCACATTGATAAATCTATCTAAAAAAAAAATTTTTTTAGAAGGCATAGTGCTACAATATTATTAAACACAAAACTAGTAACAATAAATTAGGAACAGGGTCCCTTAGAAATCATGAAAAGGTTAGGGATCACAAAAATATTGGATCAATCTCACCCATTTTCTGAAGCACTTGCTGTAGTACTTTTCTGTCTCTTATGGGTTGCTGTTTGCCATGGTGTTCTTTGAGGTTTGGGAGCTGTATGAGGTAGAGTATTCAGCTGTTTGGTAATAGGTGCAGATGTGTGGTTGTGGGTTGGAGGTACAAGATTCAACTCTTTGCAGAATTCCTTGATATCTCCTGGATCCATGCATGTTTTCCTTTGACCTTCCCATATCAGTTGTATAGGGCAAGGGAAGCCCCATCTATATGAGATGTTGTGATTTCTTAGCACAGTGGTGAGCGGGGCAAATTCCCTTCTTCTTTGCAAAGTTCTTATGGAAAGGTAAGCGTAGATGGAGAGTGCAGATCCTTGGAAGCGTAGTGGTGAAGAAATTCTGGCTTGCTTCATGATGTTTTCCTTATGTTGATAATCTTGAAATTGTATGATCACGTCCCTAGGTGGTAAGCCCTCCTTGGGCTTGGGTCTGAGAGCTCTGTGATATCGGGACTGAGTATTTTTTTATTATTTTCCACTACTTACAGACTTTTTGTTAAAGAGTGCATTTATTTGATAATTGTTTGTAATCACATTGTATACATTTCTATTACATTTGATTGTTTATCACATTTTTATACATCTAGATTTTATTATTATTATTTTTAATATTATTTTTATTTTTATATTTATTTATTTTGCTGCATTCATCACTATTTTTTTCTGATTAACAGTTATGCAATCTCCTATATAATATTCAGCCTGCAACTGATTTAGGAACTCCTATTAGTGGTAATATTTATCAGCTTTTTTCCAAGCTTGAAATCCTTACCAAGTAAGAACATAATAATTGGTGGGATATTAAGTTCTTGAAAAAAATATATAGATAAGAAAATTGTGCCTAGGGGGCTTAGAATACTTAAGAATTGTGCCTTCAAACACAATGAGACTGTTTGAAAAGATTGGGAAAATACTCTAATTGAGTGTTCTTTGAAGCTTATGGATCTCTTAGTAAAACATAGGCAAAATTTGCTAACAGAGATTGGGTTAGAAATTGACAACATCCAAAAAGAGATTAGTACATTTCAAGAACACCCTGAATATAATTCATTAAATGATGATGTCATCAAGAGAACAGATATATATCAAAATGATGTTTTCAAATTATAAACCAATAAAATGGTCAGAGATGAAAATGATTTCAATACTGGAAACATTTTCACATTTAATAAAACCTTGGAGGTGGATAAAGTAGGCAAGGGAACCATGATGCAAACACCACTTAGAGTTAAGAGAAAGAATATTGTGTACATAGAAAGAAATGAAGCGCAAAGAGAACAAATTCAAGTGTAGTTTTAATAAACCAATATTGTGCGCAAAGTGCAAAAATGTACTCATCAGAAGTACAAAAAAGTTGAGCCTCTAAATATTAGAAAAAATGAACAGGAAATTTAGTGGTGTTAATGCACTTAATACGTGATAATGACCATTGCTGGATCTAATTAATTAGGACCGGAGCTTGTAAGTTCTTTCTCAGTAAAGTCCTAAGTAGCTCTATTGCAGATCAAAGTTGCCTTGGCTAAAGCTTAGAAAGTATAAAACATTTAATCCTTCTGACTTGTAAATACAAAGTCCGTGTAGCACTTAGCACAGCACAGCAGCAACAGTTCTCGTATTTGTTTCAAGCTCAGCAGGTATGCACTCACCACTTCGGTCGTCTAGCGTGGATCCACTGTAAGCTGATATCCGATGTCCCTCTTCCTTTTTCTCACAGAAACAGCGTCCTTGCAGAGGCGGTGATCCATTTCCTCATGCAGGCTGTTTGTGGTGTACCACGTGACGAGGGATCAGCCAATCCTAGGACGACCAGGGTCCTTCCTCGATGACGAATCAGATGGGTGTTACAGATGGGCGTATCAATCACGCCAGGCAGAAAAACAGTAAATGTGTGTATAACTCCTCAATAAGGGAACACACAAATAAACTGCCAGATCCAATAATTCTTATGTGGAGCACAGTATAGACATACTATAAACAGCATGTGAAATCCCAAATCTGATATAGGGGGTGCATACCGCGTAGAGAGTTTTGAGGTGTGAAAAATTAGGAGCAATAGTCCATAAAAGGCAAGTAGTGAGCTTCATATAAAGGAGTGGAATCCCCACATTCCACTATAAATACAAAAAAAAAAAAAGAGTTATTGCATCTTTTGGATGAGGTGGTGGAGGAGGGTCTCATGGATCAGGAAACAGCCAACCATTGTATGGTCACAGATCCAGTGACACCCATCTTCCACCACCTCCTAAAGGTTCACAAAAGTATATATGAGGTTAAGGGGAGGCCTATAGTGGCTGATATAGGTTCCTTAATGGAACCACTATCCAAATGGATAGATGATTTTTTACAGCCCATGGTTTCCTTGTTACCCAGCTATATACGAGACACTTCCCATGCACTGCAGACCCTGGAGACAGTGACTTGGATGGAGGAGTACAGTTGGCTCACTATTGATGCCGTGTCCCTGTACTCCTCTATCCCTCACACCCAGGGTTTGCAGGCCGTAGGTTTTTTCTTGGATATGCTCACCGACCTCCCAGCTCAATCTAAAGATCTGATTGTAAGAATTGTGAGGTAATTTTTTTTTATGTTTCAGGGGACTTACTACCTCCAGAGATGTGGCACCGCTATGGAGGCTAAATTTGCCCCCTCCTATGCCAACCTATACATGGGTTGGTGGGAGAGGGGCCACGTCTATGGAGGTAGTATAGCCCCGTGTGAGCATATAGTAAAATATGTCAGGTTCATTGATGACCTACTAATTGTGTGGTCATCTGACTCTATAGCTGCCAAGGAGTTTGTTACTACCCTCAATGATAATAGGGTGGGATTACAATTCACCCATGACTGGCAAAAAAAGAGTATCAATTTTCTTGACATATCCCTCACAGGTGATGCTAAGGAAGGAATCATCATCTCTGCTCTCTACCGGAAGCCCATCTCTGGCAATAGTCTCTTACATGCTTGCAGCTGTCACCCAAAACACGTGTTCAAAGGAATTGCGAAAAGTCAATTCCTGCGGGCAAAGAGAAATTGCACGTATGAGAATGCGTTTCGAGTGGAGAGCAGAGATTTAAAAATGAGAATGCAAAAAAGGGGCTACCCAACCAGAGTCATACACAAAGCATTTATTTTTTTTATTTTTTTTTATTGAGGTACTAGAGATAGGCATACAAACAGTATGAGCATACAAATAAACTGCAATACAATAAATTATAACATCGATAGTCAAATTAAGACACAGTGCCTATATAAAAGCTAACCTCCCAGAACAAACCTAAAAGGTCACTCTTGGACCTTAAATAAGGAGACAAGACTGAAAGTAAGGGAAGGTATAATAAAATGGAGAGACCTCTTTTGGATCTCACTATGAAGACCTCAGATTTTATATTTTATTTTACAATGCAACCAAGTAGCATACTATAAGTAATACAGTATTATATTAATTATAAACTCTGTGGGCCTACCCGTGGGCACAAAATAAATATTGATCACTCTGGAGTACTGCTATATCTACAATATAGTTTTTAGTAGGTATTTAGCTTTAAAAGTTAGAAGCCACAAAGACAAGGTATGTTAAATTCTTTTGAGAATCCATAAGTCCACATCGCCAGAGGGGCAGTGTGATTAAAAAAGGGGTGAGGCCAAGCCAGAAAGAAATAAATACCTTACCATCTGGATTATGTGACAGGGCTAATTTAGAGTCAGTTATCAAAACAATAGGGGCTAGGTCAATCTATAATAGGGGATCAAACTGGTAGACAAATTGTGGCATTATTAAGGGAGGGCTTCGTATGTCGTATGGGTTAGTTTTTTTTTTTTTTTAATTTTGGGAACCAATACTATATATTAAAAGATTTTGCAAAGTTCAACCCCATAGCCATAAACCTAGTAGAACACAGTGTCTGCTACCTAAGGATATCACATTAATCCCCTAGATTCCCAGTAGTAGATAGAATAAGCACGCCTTTACTGTCTCGGCCGTTGACAGTTCGGCATTGGGGAATTGCAAACAAAGTATGACCACAAGGGTATGGGAACCAATGTCATAATAAGAGGTCCATTTAAATGTGGGTACAAACATTTTTAAGTGGCCTCTGGTTTTCTAAATTGGCTATACCTAACACAAAGAGGCCATATACACTAGTGTATTGTCTACCTCCTGATTAACCTCTATAATATCTAGTAGTATAGATAAGTGAGAGCATCATATGCCTATGTTTGTGGCTTGCCCTGGGTAGAAATTATATTGAATACCTTAGCTGTAAGCATTGGACAGAGAGGATTATACATGCCTATAACCTATTAATAATTATTTGTTTTAGACTCTAGTATTCAGCTAAACATATAAGCCCTAAACAACTGGGCAATTAAATGAAAACACATTTATACATAGATATTAAATCTTACACTTTTCAAACACACAGGCATCATTTTACAAATTAACTACTTTTCAAGGAGAATAAAGGTTATCATATAAGCTGTGTTGCCAGTTTGAGAGAGCAGGACAGCAGACCTAATAAACTGCAGCTATACACAGGAGGGGTGGATTATGCACACATATAAAGATAGCCAGGGCTACGAATTCTGTCCTAACATATGATGTAATACTTGTTACAGTGTCCATACGGTTACTGCTTTTCAAACTGCAGGCTTTAGTGCCACCATTAGGATTCTTATAAGTTTAATGCGGACAAGGAAATAAAACTTAGCTGCAAATTAAAAAGTTCCCAGAGAAAAATGTTTATGAAAAAGCAGTCCCAGCGTTTATCTGTAAGCAACTTAGGGGATAGTTAAAATACTTCTGCTGCGTCTTCTCCCATATCCCTGTTGCACATGTGGGTTTTCAGACATCACCCTATGCCGGAACGCCATGATGGACTGATTCCATCCACAATGACTCCCATAAACAAGGTATGACAGTACCTCTGCACGATGTTCCGTGCCTCCACACAGCCCACTGCAAGATCTGCCGCTGACTCTCCGCTCCGTGTCAGGCAAAGTGAAATTAGACTGCACCGTCCCTTCTCTGGTAGGCTTAAGGGACCAGTATGCCTCCCTGCAACATGAGGATCCATGGTGTGACCCGAGACCACAGCGCTCCCCGATCTCAGGTCATTGCAGATGCCGTTTTCAATGTGCGCCCCGGACTGCTTCATCCCTTGGAGGTGCGGCTTAGAGTATTGCAGGCAGTATAGTGTCGCTGCAGGGGCTTCATGCTGGAATTGTAGGTCTCCACTGGATTCTTCTGCTGCTATGACCGGATCATGGGTTGTGAGTATGTTAGAGCTGAAACAATGATCCACTAGTCGGTGCAGCCTAAGAAAATGCTCCTCCAGAAGCACAAATATTGCTTCCTGAATGTCTTGCATGATAAATGGAGAGTCCCACAGAGTTATTAGGTATAACCTGGTTGCAATTCAGCACTTGTGTAGTTCCGCGTAACAACAGGATGAAAGTGTATCCCGCCGGGGGGGTATAGAGGAGGCCAAGGCCTCCAAGTAGCTCCGAGCACTGATGCTAGCAGCTATCTCATCAATATCAATCTCATTCGATGCACTGTTTGTAGTAGACTTCAGTTCTGAGTAGTATTTGTATGGATGGTGCTATTAAAAGGTGCTATTAGAATAGTATTTCTAAAAAGCTGGAGCAGCATGCAGTGTGCGACTGAACATGGCCGCTGCCCGGAAGTTCCCCCGACAAAGCATTTTTTGAGGTTAAGGACATCAGTAGGGCCAATGCATTAGAAAAATCAACATCTAACTCCACAGATTCACAACATAGACTTAAGTTTATCACTTCATATTCATCTCAATATGATGATGTTTGCAAAATCATTGAAAAGAATTTGCCAATACTAAGGGGGGAAAAGGAGCTAAGAGACACAGTTGAAGAGGGATGTATGTTTGTCCCAAAAAGAAATGTGACCTTAGGTAACATTCTAGCCCCAAGTATGCTAAGGAGTGATAAACAATCAGGATCATCCTGGTTGAAACATAATGGCACATTCAAGTGTGGTAAGAGAGTCTGCACCTCTTGTGACCATATAAATGTTTCTCAAACATTTAAGTCCCATGTAACAGGAGAAGAATTCAATGCTAAAGGCTGTGTCAATTGCAAAAGTACATTTGTGATCTATATAATTGAGTGCTCTATTTGTAAAAAACAATATACAGGTAGGACTACTAGAAAAGTAGGTAAACGAATAAGAGAACATCTTTCTTATATTTCCAACAAACGTCCTTGTTCTGCGCTTTCTGCCCATTTTATAGATTTTCACCATCAGGATGTCACTTCTTTTAAATGGCAAGCCATAGAACAGATAACCACACCACCCAGGGGTGGTGATAAGCTATCTATATTATGAAAACAAGAGACCTATTGGATTTTCAAAACTCAATGTTTACTACCACTTGGTTATAACTCAGAATATGACATCATAAACTACTGGCAGAAATAAATAGACAAGCAGCAGAGATTTACATGAAATACTCCTTTTTTAGATTAGTGAATATAAGAGATATTTCTCTAATTGATCTATGAGTTTAATATCTATTAATTATTGGTCTATAAGGGTTAAACACATAGATAAATCAGTAATTTCCATGTAGTTTAGTGGCAAACACTTCATCTTAATGTATGTTTCGATAGTGTTTTTAGTTATCTATCAATATGGTCACTGTTTATCTGCTTGATTACTTTAGATTTGCCTAAAAATAATTATATATTTGCTCTTCCCTACTGCTTTGTCAATGTACATTTTAGATTCATTTTCATTTTCATTTTGTTTGTCAATTGTCTACATACTAAGAGACAGTTAGATATTTTCTCTGCCTCTATTAACTATGAAATTAGATAGACTATCTCAAAAGTTTCTTCACTGTTTGGTTTTATCATACATAGTGATCAAACCTTAAAGGACTGTGGTGAGACTGTTTGTATAACTGTTTCTGTTATAAAGTTAAATAACTTATCTAATTCTACAGTCCCATTGTCTTAGATATTTATACTTGTATTCTGCCTATTTGTACTAACCTCTCAGATTGTACTTTCCATATTTCGTTCTTTATCTTCATTGTCTGTAAACTTTGTATTTACCTATTAATGTATATATTGTCTTGTATTATTCCCTATCCATGTTTAAAGGGAATTTGGTATGAACAGGGTTAAGGTGATTAGCAGTACACTTAATGTTTTTAACCAATGAATATGGAGTGTTTAGCATAAAAGGGAGCACCCCCTAACAGGTGTTATTCTATGATTACGGTCAATATGACCGAAACCGGTCAGAGTTCTTTTGCTTGAATCACCTCCATGTTGCTGTATGTCCTTTGCATTGTTTTAAAGGAATAAAGGATTTGCTAAACTTTTTTAACCTCTAAATATTACTTTGAGTTAAAAACAGTCTAAGTGTCCACAGCATCAGATATGATATAGCCGGTAGCTGGAGTTCACATAAGCAGGAAAAACCTGCAGTGGTATATCCAGAAACCCCGCTCTCAGCTGTCAGTTTCAATCGTCAGTGCCGTTAGCACAATGGTATGGGTATGTCCTTATGCAGGAGTCACCACCTATGTAACCCCAACGCGTTTCCCCTGGTTCCCGCCAGGCTTTTTCAAGGGGATTTGGAAAAAACAATGCTGTCAATTTATCCTATTGTTTTCCTTTATAACCCATGTGTTAGGTTATACTCCTCCACCAGAGGCACGACTTACACTCCCTCACAAGAGGCGCCATTTACAAACTCTTTCTTATTGGATGCATGGATTCAGCATCAGCGTATCTCTCGGGGGGGGGGGGTGTAAGAAACTTTTTCAAGCTCAAATAGTTATGATTTAATAACAATTATAAATGTCATTTTGAGAAACAACATAGATAAAAAAAAAACATCTCCATAAAAATGTTTATCAATAAACATATAAAATGATATTGGCTAATACAGACACCCTCAAATGATCACGTAACCCCTATATTAAATACATTATGAAACCCAAGCTTTTTTATGTATAAGCTCTCAATCTATAAAAATCCTGTAAATTGGTTTTCTTAAAACCATAATATACCATCTAATCAAAATATAGTGATGTTAACTATGCTGCAACATCCTACAGTATATTGAGTTGCCATCTCATTAGGATAAGATATAATTATGAGTTCCAGCCTATTAGAATAAACCTATATAAGAATAAAAAAAAATATATGTTTCCTAAAACATTATTTAGAAGCAAGTTAATTATATGTTAAAAAAGTTAAAATAATTATGTTTAAAACAAAGAAAACAAATTACTCTAAATGTACATGTATGTAGCTACATCAATATCAATATTGAGACCTAAAGGATGCAAACTTTTCAATTTGTTAATCCAATAGGTCTCATGTTTCCTTAGTTCTAGAAGTCTGTTATGTTTATTTGGAGGTATCCATCCAATGACTTGTATTTTTAATGAGGCAGGATCACTATTATGATGGTCTAAAAAGTGCTTTGCTACATTGTGTTTTATTGATTTTTCTTTGATGTTATACACATGTTCGTAGACTCTACGTCTAATCTGATGTTTGGTACGGCCTACATAAATTAGACCACACCCACATTCTAAGAGATAAACCACGTAAGTGGATTCGCAATTGCTCTTAAAGTCTATTTCATAGGTGTCTGTTTTATTAGAGTTTTTAAAAAACTTTGATTTGTTAATGTGTGGGCAAAATATCTTTTGAGCGTCAATTTTCCTATAAATTTATGAACGTCAATGAACATTTCTAGTTTACTTCGTTTAGTTTTTAGGGCAAATTTTAAGCCTTTATTTAATAGACGGATATCACTTTAATCAAGTTTGATTTGTGCCAGATTGAAGATCTCTTTTTCAGCTTGTCCTAATCTCTCCTTCTCCCTACCTGCCTGTATTTGTCTCCTTGCTCTGTTTCCTCGTCTATTTCTAGAGATCTTATCATTGGTCTTGGTTTGTCTGGATTCCCTAAAGGTGTTCTCGGATATTGATCCCTGTTTTGCTGTCTCACATCTAAAAAATGAGGCTGATGTTCCCTATTTTCCTTAGGTCTAGCCCCCCTTATTTCCCACTCACAATTGTCACTACATTCTGCATTATCTCTAAGAGCTTTGAATCGGTTGTGTAATGGTAACAATTCTTGTTGATTTTCATGAGAATTCCTCTGTCTCCATTGGGGTGGTGTATATGCTGCCTCTTGGCGTGTATATAATACCTGTGCACTACCCGTTTTCCCTACATGGTTTCTATTTGAATAATTAGAGTGTTGCTGGTATTGATATGATCCTTCCCCCCTCATATTCTCCATTGGTTTGTTCTTTTTATTAAAAATTCTGCCCTGTTGTGGGACAGAGTTCTTTTAATTGTAATTATTTTTTCCTTCAAAATACTGATATGTATCTTGTAATCTAAAATGTTCCTGTTCATTATTATTAACAGGTTTATTTTTAGTATTGTGATATACGCCATTTGAAGGATACACCCTCCCTATATGAGCCTGTTTTGATAGGTATAGACTTTATTTTCTTTAAAGTCATTAATATCTCTCATAAGTTTTTGTTGTTTGTTAGAAAGTAATTTCTTATCTAGTTGTTCAATTCTGGTTTGTTCCTATTAATCCATTTATTTTCTGTTTTAAAAGGCTATATTTTACTTAATGTGTCTTCAATATCTACTTTTGTTTTGTCTAATCTATTCTCTCTATATTTTAATACATTTTAGAGAGCAATCATGAACGGCCAACGGTCAGCAGAGGATTGAGGAGACCGTGTTTGTTGCATCTGTCTGTGCCAGGCAGAGCGGAAGTTGGCGATACAGCAGTGTTGGATGATGTGCTGTAGAGAGGAGAGCTGGAAAGAGACTGTAGCTGTAGCTCTGAACTGTAATGACTGTTAGAAAGAACTCAGGTAATCCTTTACACAGGAAGCAGGAACAACAATGAGCTTACAAAATAACAAGCAACTAGGATAGAAGGAAAGAGCCTTATAAAGGAAATAGCTGCTCCCCTGACTAAAGGTACAGGCATGATAGGAACATATAACAGTTTCCCCCCTCAAGGAAATCCCTCCAGGGATTCAGGGAGAAGGTCTGTCAGGAAATCTGCGATGGAATACGGAGAGCAAACGAGGTGCAGATATATTAGCAGCTGGTTCCCAGGAGTCCTCTTCGGTAGAAAAACCTTTCCAGTGAAAGAGATACTGTAATTGACCTCGAGATATTCTGGAGTCAAGAATGGAAGACACCTTGTACTCCAAGTCTGGTTGTGGGTGAAGTGGCAGAGCTCTGGAAGTAGATGTGAGTTGGTAGAGATTTTACAGGGTTTTAAAAGAGAGACATGGAATACAGGATGAATTCTGTAGTGATCAGGAAGTTTTAGTCTAACTGCGTTACTATTAATTATACCACTTATAGGGAAAGGTCCTACGTACAACTGAGTGAATTTACGAGAAGGTGTACTTATTTTTAGATGTTGGGTGAATAGCCAGACCTTGTCCCCAAGCTTATAAACAGGAGAGGCTCTACGACGGAGGTCATAATAGAACTTATGTTGTTTTTGGGATTCCTTAATAGTTTCTTGAAGGAGTTGAAAGTGTCAAGAGAGATCATTGACAACAACATTCACTTAAGGTGAGGGAGTTTGAAGATTTGGAACTAAGTGGAAATTGGGGTGAAAACCATAGGTCTTTATGGTTTGATTGGTGGAATTGTTGTATGTGAATTCTGCAGTCCTTATGTAATCATCCCATTTGTCTTGTTTTTGGGAACAGTAGATCCATAGATACTGTTCTAAGGACTTATTTGTCCTTTTGCACTGCCCATTAGTTTGTGGATAATAGGAGGTGGTAAGTTTTCTTTCTATATTAAGCCTTTTGCAGAGGAATGTCCAAAATCTGGAGGTAAACTGACTACCTCTGTCAGTGAAGATACATGAAGGTAAACCATAAAATTTGACTATGTTGTTGATGAATAATTCTGCAGTCTGGGAAGCGTTAGGAAGTCCTTGAGTTGGAAGAAAATTAGCCATTTTGGTAAATCTGTCTACTACAACTAGGATTGTAGTGAAGGTAGAGGACTTGGGTAAGTCAACAATGAAATCCATAGCAATGTCCTTCCAAGGGCGGTCAGGTATGGGTAAAGTAATGAGTAAACCATATGGTTTGGAACAATCTTTTTTAGACAGTACACAGACAACACAATTGTCAATGTAGGTCTTCACAGAGTCATACATCTTTGGCCACCAAAATGATCTTTTAAGAAGATTTAAAGTATTGTTGATACCGGGGTGACCACTCAGGAGTGAGTAATGTATAATTAGGAGAATTTCCTCTCTTAATGATACTGAGATGTATAGATGGTCTCCAAAATAATATAACCCATCTTGTTGTTTCGAGAGGTTGTAAGATGTGATAGTATGGTCATTTACTTGAGCTTGTTGAATAGAGTGATGTAAATGAGAAGTGAGAGCAATGATATGTTCTGCAGGAATTATAGTAGATGGGATCTTAGATTGATTAGGGGGATCTTTTCTCGACAAAGCGTCCGCTTTACTGTTTTTCAATCCTAGGTGATAAGTTATGTGATAATGGAATCTTGAAAAATAAAGGCTCCATCTTACCTGTCTTGCAGAAAGGGTTCGGTTAGTTTGGAGATACTCCAAATTTTTATGGTCCGTGTATATCAATATGGGTAAAGTGGTGCCTTCGAGGAGATGTCGCCAGTGTTCTAATGATGACTTAATGGCCAGAAGTTCATTTTCCCTGATTGCATAATTTATTTTGGCTGAAGATAAGGAACGGGAAAAAAAAGCTACTGAATGTAAAGGTTCTGTGAGGGATTTTTGTTGAGAAAGTACGGATCCTATGGCGAAATCGATAAATCGACCTCCAAAGTATACTGTAAAGTGGGGTCTGGAAATTGTAAAATGGGAGCTGTGGTAAATGCTGTACGGTAGTTCAATTTGCTTAGGTTTTTTGTTTCTAGCGAGGTTTGGACAGTCCTTCACCTCATGAAGCTTTGAGGCACAATAAAGGCATAGATTATGTGTCCTCCTTCTCAATTTCTCCTCTGGTTTAAGTGGTCCCCTGATAAACCCCACCTCCATGGCTTCTGCTGAGGTTTTAGTAGGTTGAGAAAAATTTTGTACAGATCTTATAGGTGTGGATTCATTGGGAATGATGTTTCCTTTTTTTCGTTCTCTGATACAGCGATCAATTTGAATAGCTAAAGACATTAAACCATCCAATAAATCTGGAATTTCTAGCCTTGAAAGTTCGTCTTTAAGTGCTTCTGACAACCCAAGTTGAAATTGGTTTCTGAGTGAAATATTATTCCACTGAGTATCTTTGGATAATCTCTTTAACTCTGCTATATAATCCTCTACAGGCCTCTTTCCCTGTCTTAAAGCTCTCATCTGAGTTTCCAAAGTTATTTGTTTACACGGATCATCATAGAGAAGTGCCATTGCTTGAAAAAAGGCTTGTAGGGAATCTAGAATGGGATAATTTTGTTCGTAATAACTATTGGGCCAGGTTCTGGGTTCTGTTCTTAAAAAAGATATTACTGTGAGTACTTTCTGTCTCTCTGTACTATAGGTTTTAGGTCTCATTCACCTAGATTTAGAGTTATGCATTAGCCGTCAAAACCAGCGTTAAGGGCTCCTAACGCTGGTTTTACCGCCCGCTGGTATTTAGAGTCAGTCAGGAAAGGGTCTAACGCTCATTTTCCAGCCGCGACTTTTCCATACCGCAGATCCCCTTACGCCAATTGTGTATCCTATCTTTTCAATGGGATCTTCCTAACGCCGGTATTTAGAGTCTTGGCTGAAGTGAGCATTAGAACTCTAATGAAAAAACTCCAGCCACAGAAAAAAGTCAGGAGTTAAGAGCTTTATGGGCTAACGCCGGTTCATAAAGCTCTTAACTACTGTGCTCTAAAGTACACTAACACCCATAAACTACCTATGTACCCCTAAACCGAGGTCCCCCCACATCGCTGCCACTATAATACATTTTTTTAACCCCTAATCTGCCGACCAGACCTCACCGCCACTATAATAAATGTATTAACCCCTAAACCGCCTCACTCCCGCCTCGCAAACCCTATAATAAATTTTATTAACCCCTAATCTGCCCTCACTAACATCGCCGACAACTAACTTCAAGTATTAACCCCTAATCTGCCTACCGGACCTCATCGCTACTCTAATAAATGTATTAACCCCTAAAGCTAATTCTAACCCTAACCCTAACACCCCCCTAAGGTAAATATAATTTAAATCTAACAAAATAAATTATTTCTTATTAAATAAATTAATCCTATTTAAAACTAAACACTTACCTGTAAAATAAACCCTAATATAGCTACAATATAACGAATAATTATATTGTAGCTATTTTAGGATTTATATTTATTTTACAGGCAACTTTGTATTTATTTTAACTAGGTACAATAGCTATTAAATAGTTAATAACTATTTAATAGCTACCTAGTTAAAATAATTACAAAATTACCTGTAAAATAAATCCTAACCTAAGTTACAATTAAACCTAACACTACACTATCAATAAATTAATTAAATAAACTACCTACATTTACCTGCAATTAAATCAACTAAACTAAATTAAAAAAACAAACAAACACTAAATTACACAAAAAACAAACACTAAATTACAAAAAATAACAAAAGATTACAAGAATTTAAAACTAATTACACCTACTCTAAGCCCCCTAAAAAAATAACAAAGTCCCCCAAAATAAAAAAAATGCCCTACCCTATTCTAAAATAAAATGTTAACAGCTCTATTACCTTACCAGCCCTTAAAAGGGCCTTTTGCTGGGCATGCCCCAAAGAAATCAGCTCTTTTGCCTGAAACAAAAACATACAATACCCCCCCCAACATTACAACCCACCTCCCACATACCCCTAATCTAACCCACCCAAACCCCCCTTAAAAAACCTAACACTAAGCCCCTGAAGATCTCCCTACCTTGTATTCACCCAGCCGGGTATCACCGATCCGTCCAGAAGAGGGTCCGAAGTCTTCATCCTATCCGGCAAGAAGAGGTCCAGAAGAGGGTCCGAAGTCTTCATCCTATCCGGCAAGAAGAGGTCCAGAAGAGGGTCCAAAGTCTTCATCCAGGCGGCATCTTCTATCTTCTTCCATCCAAAGCGGAGCGGGTCCATCTTGAAGCAGACGACGCGAAGCCATCCTTCATCACCGACGGACTAACAACGAATGAAGGTTCCTTTAAATGATAGGATTCTATCAGCCAATCGGAATTAAGGTAGGAAAAATCTGATTGGCTGATTGAATCAGCCAATCAGATTCAAGTTCAATCTGATTGGCTGATCCAATCAGCAAATCAGATTTAGCTCGCATTCTATTGGCTGATCGGAACAGCCAATAGAATGCAAGCTCAATTTGAATGGCTATTACAAACCCAAAAGTGAAATGAACAATTAGTGATTTTGGAAGTCACTTCTGAGTTTGTTTAAAAATATGAGTAACGGATATGCGCATTAGAGAGGAATCGAACAACAATAAAATGCAGAAAATAGAACAAATTGAGAAGCACTGAGCGGATCAAAGGTAGAGAAAAAATAGTCACAATCTCAGAATAAGTTTGAAAATCAGAGCAGCTGAAATGTATACACTTTGTAGGTGGCAAGATAAGGATAAGTACCTGGATAGTAAGTGGTGAAGGAGGTGTCATATCAGAGGAACAAACGTCAGCAGAGGATTGAAGAGACCGTGTTTTATGCGTCTGTGTCCGTTGGTTTGAGCGCTAAGCCAGGCAGAGCGGAAGTTGGCGATACAGTAGTGTTGGATGACGTGCTGTAGAGAGGAGAGCTGGAAGGAGACTGTAGCTGCAGCTGTGAATCGTAATGACGGTTAGAAAGAACTCAGGTAATCCTTTACACAGGAAGTCGGAACAACAATAAGCTTGTCAGGATACTTCCTGTGGCATGCCGGAGGGGGATCCATGGCAAAACTCCCATGGAAAATTATATAGTTGATGAGTCTGGTTTTAATCCATAAAGGGCATAAATCACCTAACATTCCTAAATTGTTTGGAATAACATGCTTTAAAACATCAGGTATGTACACTACTGTTACACCAGATATGAGTTGCACTGGGGTGACACTGCCCTGGCAGGCAGGCACTGAAACGCACATGTGTGAAGGAAACTGACTGCTATTATTTAACACAGTCAAAAAAGTGTTGTTTTTTTTAAATCTACACTACTGTTACACCAGATATGAGTGGTGGCACTGGGGTGACACTGTGCCCTGGCAGGCAGGCACTGAAACGCACACATGTGAAGGAAACTGACAGCTATTATTTAACACAGTCAAAAAGTGTTGTTGTTTTTTTAAATCTACACTACTATTACACCAGATATGAGTTGCATTGGGGTGACACTGTGCCCTGGCAGGCAGGCACTGAAACGCAAACGTGTGAAGGAAACTGACTGCTATTATTTAACACAGTCAAAAAAGTGTTGTTTTTTTTAAATCTACACTACTGTTACACCAGATATGAGTGGTGGCACTGGGCAAGTGGGCACAGTATACGCTGTGAGCCTGACACACACGCTGGCAGGCAGGCAACTGCAATTAGATTATACAGGAAAAAAAAAAAGCAGACTGATGTTCTAGCCCTAAAAAGGGCTTTTTGGGGGGATGTCCTTACAGCAGAGATCAGAGGAGTCCTTCAGGACTGTAGTGGACACTGAATACACTAGCCTAGCTATCGATTTCCCTATTAAATTAGCAGCAGCTACACTGTCCCTCCTCTCACTAAGAATGCAGCTTCCAAATGAATCTAAAATGGATGCTGTCCAGGAGGTAGGAGGGTCTGGGAGGGAGGGTCTGCTGCTGATTGGCTGGAATGTGTCTTCTGACTGTGAGGTACAGGGTCAAAGTATTACTCAATGATGACGAATAGGGAGTGGATCGAACATCGCAAATGTTCGCCCGCCGCGGCAAACGCGAACAAGCTATGTTCATCGGGAACTATTTGCTGGTGAACTATTCGCGACATCACTACTTGCATACAAAATAACAAGCAACTAGGATAGAAGGAAAGAGCCTTATAAAGGAAATAGTCGCTCCCCTGATTAAAGGTACAGCCATTATAGGAACATATAACACATATATAGAGTTCAATACAGACCTTGTCTGGGATGAGTATGAGTGATACCTTAAAATTTCACTTTCATAAAATGTCCCCAGTGAATAGAAGAAACATACATCCAATCTTTCAGGATTTTAGAACTATTCCAATTCTGTGAGCAGTCACAATGTCCGTCTTTGCAGCTCCCTTAAACCCAGCCTGTCTTGCTAGACGTTGTGGAATCCAGGAATCGTGTGTACATAGAAAGAAATGAAGCACAAAGAGAACAAATTCAAGTGTAGTTTTATTAAATCCAATATTGTGCGCAAAGTGCAAAAATGTACTCACCAGAAGTACAAAAAAGTTGAGCTTCTAAATATAACTTTGAATTAAAAACAGTCTAAGTGTCCACAGCATCAGATATGATATAGCCGGTAGCTGGAGTTCACATAAGCAGGAAAAACCTGCAGTGGGTATATCCATAAACCCCGCTCTCAGCTGTCAGGTTCAATTGTCAGTGCCGTTAGCACAATGGTATGGGTATGTCCTTATGCAGGAGTCACCACATATGTAACCCAAATGCGTTTCCCCCGGTACCCGCCGGTCTTTTTCAAGGGGATTTGGAAAAAACAATGCTGTCAATGTATCCTATCATTTTCCTTTATAATCCATGTGTTAGGTTATACTCCTCCCCCAGAGGCACATCTTACACTCGCTCAAATGATCACATAACCCCTATATTAAATACATTATGAAACCCAAGCTTTTTTATGTATAAGCTCTCAATCTATAAAAATCCTGTTAATTGGCTTTCTTAAAACCATAATATACCATCTAATCAAAATATAGTGATGTTAACTATGCTGCAACATCCTACAGTATATTGAGTTGTCATCTCATTAGGATAAGATATAATTATGAGTTCCAGACTATTAGAATAAACCTATATAAGATTAAAAAAAAATAATCTATGTTTCCTAAAACATTATTTAGAAGCAACTTAATTATATGTTAAAAAAGTTAAAATAATTATGTTTAAAACAAAGAAAACAAATTACTCTAAATTTACACGTATGCAGTTACATCAATATCAATATTGAGATCTAAAGGATGCAAACTTTTTAATTTGTAAATCCAATAGGTCTCAAGTTTTCTTAGTTCTAGAAGTCAGTTATGTTTATTTGGAGGTATCCATCTATCCATCACTATTATGATGGTCTACAGGTTGAGTGCTTCTCTCTTTTTACTTATGCAAATGATGACACTTATGGAAGTCTCCCTAAGTGTGATGCGGGAATCCAGAGGTAGACCCATTGCTCAGTGTGCCTAGAGGGTTATGGCTGCACCTCACTGACGAGGCTTACAATAGGCCGAAACGTACGTCTGGGGTTTTGCTGTTTATTTCGTTCAGAGAGGGATTGCCTGGTATTTTGGGGCTGGACTGTATTATAAGTTATCCTACAACAAAATATATGAAAGAATTGATTAAATTAGTGAATGGTGGGCTCCTCCAGGGGTCCTCACAAAAAGTGAAATAAATGTCTTATTACCTGATAAACCAGGGGTAGCCTACTATTACCACTTGCCAAATATTCACAAGAGTTTAGACTCTCCACCAGGGAGACCAATCATCTCTGGGGTTGATTGTCTTGAGTTGGAAGGAAATGAGCCATTTTGGTAAATCTGTCTACTACAACTAGGATTGTAGTGAAGGTAGAGGACTTGGGTAAGTCAATAATGAAATCCAAAGCAATTTTCTTCCAAGGGCGGTCAGGTATGGGTAAAGTAATGAGTAAACCATATGGTTTGGAATGATCTTTTTTAGACAGTACACAGACAACACAATTGTCAATATAGGTCTTCACAGAGTCATACATCTTTGGCCACCAAAATGATCTTTTAAGAAGATTTAAAGTATTGTTGATACCGGGGTGACCACTCAGGAGTGAGTCATGTGTAATTTGGAGAATTTCCTCTCTTAATGATACTGGGATGTATAGATGGTCTCCAAAATAATATAACCCATCTTGTTGTTTCAAGAGGTTGTCAGATGTGATAGTATGGTCATTTTCTTGAGCTTGTTGAATAGAGTGATGTAAATGAGAAGTGAGAGCAATAATATGTTCTGCAGAAATTATAGTAGATGGGATCTTAGATTGATTAGGGGGATCTTTTCTCGACAAAGCGTACGCTTTACCGTTTTTCGATCCTGGGCGATAAGTTATGTGATAATGGAATCTTGAAAAATAAAGGCTCCACCTTATCTGTCTTGCAGAAAGGGTTCGGTTAGTTTGTAGATACTCCAAATTTTAATGGTCTGTGTATATCAATATGGGTAAAGTGGTGCCTTCGAGGAGATGTCGCCAGTGTTCTAATGATGACTTAATGGCCAGAAGTTCCTTTTTCCTGATTGCATAATTTATTTTGGCTGAAGATAAGGAACGGGAAAAAAAGCTGCTGGATGTAAAGGTTCTGTGAGGGATTTTTGTTGAGAAAGTACGGATCCTATGGCGAAATCCGATGAATCAACCTCCAAAGTATACTGTAAAGTGGGGTCTGGAAATTGTAGAATGGGAGCTGTGGTAAATGCTGTACAGTAGTTCAATTTGCTTAGGTTTTTTTGTTTCTAGCGAGGTTTGGACAGTCCTTCACCTCATGAACCTTTGAGGCACAATAAAGGCATAGGTTATTTGCCCTCATTCTCAATTTCTCCTCTGGTTTAAAGGGACACTCAAGTCAAAATTAAACTTCATGATTCAGATACAGCATGCAATTTAAAACAACTTTCCAATTTACTTCCATTAACTAAACGTGCACAGTCTTTTTATATTTACACTTTTTAAGTCGCCAGCTCCTACTGACCTTGTGCAAGAATTCACAGCATATACGTATATGCATTTGTGATTGGCTGATGGCTGTCACATGATACAGGGGGAGTGGAAATAGACATAACTTTGCAATTTATTTTAAAAAAATCTACTAGTCATTTGAAGTTCAGACTAAGTGCTATTGCATTGTCTTCTTATCATGCATTTGTTGATTATGCAAATATACTGTATTGACTGGTCCTTTAAGTGGTCCCCACCTCCATGGCTTCTTCTGAGGTTTTAGTAGGTTGAGAATTTTTTTTTACAGATCTTATAGGTGTGGATTCATTGGAAAATGTTTCCTTTTTTGTTCTCTGATACAGCAATCAATTTGAATAGCTAAAGACATTAAACCATTCAATAAATCTGGAATTTCTAGCCTTGAAAGTTCGTCTTTAAGTGCTTCTGACAACCCAAGTCGAAATTGGTTTCAGAGTGAAATATTATTCCACTGAGTATCTTTGTATAATCTCTTAAACTCTGCTATATAATCCTCTACAGGCCTCTTTTCCTGTCTTAAAGCTCTCATCTGAGTTTCCAAAGTTATTTGTTTACACGGATCATCATAGAGAAGTGCCATTGCTTGAAAAAAGGCCTGTAGGGAATCTAGAATGGGATAATTTTGTTCGTAATAACTATTGGCCCAGGTTCTGGGTTCTGCTCTTAAAAAAGATATTACTGTGAGTACTTTCTGTCTCTCTGTACTATAGGTTTTAGGTCTCATTGTGAATAGTAATGAACATGCATTTTGAAAATCCCTAAAGTGACTTCTGTCACCTGAAAAAAAATCTGGAAAGGAGACTATTGGTTCACGCACTGTTTCAGGACAAACATGTTTTATTGCAGCTGTACCTTTAATGATGTCTCGTAGAGTCTGATTCTGCACCTGCAATTCTCTTAACCCTTGGTAGAGAAGGTCGACTCTCTGTGAGAGGGTAACCACATGATTTGAGAGTTCTGCTTGATCCATGTTCAGGCTTGTTATTATGTCAGGTTTTACTGTGAATGAAACAAATGTGCAGAACTAAAATAACAGGGTCCTTGTAAGAGAGATTATATTCAAAAGATACATACATATAAAATGTAGCTAGTAGCATGTTATACTGTTTGTTATGATTAGAAAGAAACAGTAAACACTTGTAGCAGTTTTGTTATTACAAACCCAAAAGTGAAATGAACAATTAGTGATTTTGGAAGTCACTTCTGAGTTTGTTTAAAAATATGAGTAACGGATATGCGCATTAGAGAGGAATCGAACAACAATAAAATGCAGAAAATAGAACAAATTGAGAAGCACTGAGCGGGTCAAAGGTAGAGAAAAAATAGTCACAATCAAAGAATAAGTTTGAAAATCAGAGCAGCTGAAATGTATACACTTTGTACGTGGCAAGATAAGGATAAGTACCTGGATAGTAAGTGGTGAAGGAGATGCTGTATCAGAGGAACAACGGTCAGCACAGGATTGAGGAGACCGTGTTTTATGCGTCTGTGTCCGTTGGTTTGAGCGCTAAGCCAGGCAGAGTGGAAGTTGGCGATACAGCAGTGTTGGATGACGTGCTGTAGAGAGGAGAGCTGGAAGGAGACTTTAGCTGCAGCTGTGAACCGTAATGACGGTTAGAAAGAACTCAGGTAATCCTTTACACAGGAAGTCGGAACAACAATGAGCTTGTCAGGATACTTCCTAACGAAGGAGGACTTGCATACAAAATAACAAGCAACTAGGATAGAAGGAAAGAGCCTTATAAAGGAAATAGCCGCTCCCCTGATTAAAGGTACAGGCATGATAGGAACATATAACACATATATAGAGTTCAATACAGACCTTGTCTGGGATTAGTATGAGTGATACCTTAAAATTTCACTTTCATAAAACGTCCCCAGTGAATAGAAGCAACATACATCCAATCTTTCAGGATTTTAGAACTATTCCAATTTTGTGAGCAGTCACAATGCCCGTCTTTGCAGCTCCCTTAAACCCAGCCTTTCTTGCCAGACGTTGTGGAATCCAGGAATCGTGTGTACATAGAAAGAAATGAAGCACAAAGAGAACAAATTCAAGTGTAGTTTTATTAAACTAATATCGTGCACAAAGTGCAAAAATGTACTCACGAGAAGTACAAAAAAGTTGAGCCTCTAAATATAACTTTGAGTTAAAAACAGTCTAAGTGTCCACAGCATCAGATACGATATAGCCGGTAGCTGGAGTTCACATAATTAGGAAAAACCTGCAGTGGGTATATCCATAAACCCCGCTCTCAGCTGTCAGGTTCAATCGTCAGTGCCGTTAGCACAATGATATAGGTATGTCCTTATGCAGCAGTCACCACATATGTAACCCAAACGCGTTTCCCCTGGTTCCCATCAGGCTTTTTCAAGGGGATTTGGAAAAACAATTCTGTCAATTTATCCTATCATTTTCCTTTACAATCCATGTGTTAGGTTATACTCCTCCCCCAGAGGCACAGCTTACACTCGCTCACAAGAGGAGCGGCTCACAAATTCTTTCTCATTGAATGCATGGATTCAGCATCAGCTTATCTCTCTGGGGGGGGGGGGGGGTTACAGCTCACATAGTTATGATATAATAACAATTATATATTATTGGCTAATACAGACACCCTCAAATGATCACATAACCCCTATATTAAATACATTATGAAACCCAAGCTTTTTATGTATAAGCTCTCTATCTATAAAAATCCTGTTAATTGGTTTTCTTAAAACCATAATATACCATCTAATCAAAATATAGTGATGTTAACTATGCTGCAACATCCTACAGTATATTGAGTTGTCATCTCATTAGGATAAAATATAATTATGAGTTCTGGCCTATTAGAATAAACCTATATAAGATTAAAAGAAAAATTAATCTATGTTTCCTAAAACATTATTTAGAAGCAAGTTAATTATATGTTAAAAAAGTTAAAATAATTATGTTTAAAACGAAGAAAACAAATTACTCTAAATTTACACGTATGCAGTTACATCAATATCAATATTGAGATCTAAAGGATGGAAACTTTTTAATTTGTAAATCCAATAGGTCTCAAGTTTTCTTAGTTCTAGAAGTCTGTTATGTTTATTTGGAGGTATCCATCTATCCATCACTATTATGATGGTCTACAAGTTGAGTGCTTCTCTCTTTTTACATATGCAAATTATGACACTTAGGGAAGTCTCCCTAAGTGTGATGCTGGAATCCATACGTAGACCCGTTGCTCAGTGTGCCTAGAGGGATATGGCTGCACCTCACTGATGAGGCCCACAATAGGCCGAAACGTACGTCTGGGGTTTTGCTGTTTATCTCGTTCAGAGAGGGATTGCCTGGTTTTTCGGGGCTGGACTGTATTATAAGTTATCCTACAACAAAATATATGAAAGTATTGATTAAATTAGTGAACGGTGGGCTCCTTCAGGGGTCCTCACAAAAAGTGAAAGAAATGTCTTATTACCTGATAAACCAGAGGTAGCCTACTATTACCACTTGCCAAATATTCACAAGAGATTAGACTCTCCATCAGGGAGACCAATCATCTCTGGGGTTGATTGTTTTTTATATTTATATATTGATTGGTATTTAACAAAGTATGTGATAAATCTAGATTCCAACTTGAGAGAAACTACAGATCTGTTGGATAAGCTTGATCGAGTCCCAAGTGGAAAGATTGAAAGATGGTGGATTAGTTTTTATGTTACTGTGTTGGACTCTAACATACAGCATAATCTTGGGTTAGAGGCAGTTAAACACTTTTTAGATAATGACATCTATTTACCATCTAAGCAACAGGATTTCCTTTTGGACTCTATGAGATTTATCCTTTGCACAATTATTTTATTTATCAGGATGATTTCTTTTTACAAATCAGTGGAACGGCTATGGGAACATGTTTTCGAGCACAGCTTTATATATTATTCTCCTTTTTGGGCAATCTTTGTTTTCTATGGCCGTTTCATAGATGATTTATTATTTACTTGGTATGGATCTAGTTCCTTGGCTATGGAATTTATCCAATTTCTAAATACCAATGACTGGGTGATAGTTTTCTCTCACTAGACAGAAAAAACCCTGTATTAATTTCCTGGATGTATCTTTGAAATGGGGTATAGATGGTGAGGTAATATCTAAAACTTTTTTTAAGAAGGTTGACTCCAATAGCTATATAAATAGGAGTAGTATCCAACACCCAACATGGCTTGATAATATTCCATTTAGCCAATTCTCTAGAATAAGATGAAATTGTTCTAATATAGAAGATTTCATAGAAGAATCTAAGATCTTGGTAAAAAGATTTTTAGATAAGAGATATGATAATACATCTATCACAAATAGTAAAGCTAGAGCTCTAACAATGGATAGAGGGATGCTTTTGAAAAAGAAATCTAGGAATGTTGTCAACAATACGTTTGGAAATAGTGCAAAATCCATAACTAAGTTTAATAGTAACTATAGAAATATAATTAAGACTTTAAACAAACATTGGCCTATTTTAGCGAGTGGTCCATAATCAAATAAAACAATTTGTGTCTTCAAGAGAGCACAAACTTTGAAAAATGCTCTAGTACCAAGTATAGTAGTCTCCACAAAAATGAAAAAAGCTAGTATAAGTACTACAATGAATAATACACAGATTTTTCCAGGGATATCTTTAGGTGTTTTTAAATGTGGGAAGGCTAGATATGGGCTATGTACCTATATCGATGACAAATGTGTTGAATTCAGATCTAACATCACTGGAGAATCATTCCAAATAAAATCTAGAATGAGCTGTGATAGCTGTTATGTTATATACCTAGTTGAAAACATTTGTTGATTACAATACTGTGGATGCACAAGTAGATTTATAAGAAAACGTTGGGTGGAACACTTGAGAAACATTAAAAATACATTTTTAAAACATAGTTTGTCCCTAGACAGTATATGTAGACATCAAGGTAAAAAAAGGCATTTATACGAACAAACCCATTGAATTCATTCCCCCATCTAATCTCTATAATTGTTTCACTTAGTTTAGACAAAGAAAAACATTCTGGATCTGGAAATTAAAGTCCTTGAATCCAGAGGTTGAATGAAGGTTGAATGAAAAGCTTGATTTAGCTGCTTTTAATTAAGGGATGTTATGTTATCTTAAGTTAATACACCCCCACACACACATTTCACATATTTTTCTTTCTTTTTTCATATCATTTCATTTACTCAATTTTATATTATGTACAGTACATATTAATATTCACCTCTTAGAACACTTAGAATTGTCATTCATATTATTTAGAGAAAGGGTATAATACACCATTTAAAAAAAAAAAAATATTTATATATTTTTGAAATCAATATGGCCATCTATATAGATGTTCTTTATTTATTATATGATATTTTTGTGTGCAATTAGACTAATTATATACTCTATTGTATATAGTAACTATTCTTTAATATTTGTAACAGTTTTTTTTGTATTGAATTGAATCCTTATATACTGTTGGTAGTTTCTTTTAGACACTTTAATATGTTATTATTTTTTTTGTCCAATAGGTGTCACTGCGTCTCTGTATTTGGTATAGTGTATTCCCATTGATTTGTACTGACTTCTCTTTTGGTGAGTCTTTTGATCTAAGTCACATTATTTTGTTATCATTTGACTAGGTCATACGACGCTGCAGTGCTTTATGAGATTCCTATCAGCCTCATCAGTCTTATTTGCTAGACTGCTAATGGTCAAAGATGTATATAGCCTCTTGATTGGCATATTGTGTTATTGCGGTAATGATGCGAAAATACCATCATCACCAATGAACTTCAGCATTACAGGACTTTGGCAAAAGAGACACCACTACTATTTTATAATCATTTGTATGTATTATTGGTATGTATGATGAACACACAAGGGTTAAAATATTAACTTAGTAATTGTATACATCTGTTATTGTCCACATTGATTATGTGTGCATAAATACTTACATATATCTGTATCTGGTCACCACTATTTTTATCATTGTGCTGCTTGAGGAAGCTAGAGTTACTTGTGAAATGCGTCCGGCATATATTTTAATTGCATGTTGCACTTTTAATAAATTCAGTTCTCAGTGTTTACTTGGGAAGTTTTTTAGCTATATTATTGTCCTGGGTGGTGATTTATTCACTGAGGGATTGTATCTGAAACCTGTGGCACTGGCTGAGTGTGGTGATCGGAGGTGAGCTATCTGGGAAGTTCTTGAGGACCCACACTGCACTATTTGCACTTTGTGATACGTGCTCCTATCTTGTGAGTATCCTGTGTATAAGGGGGACCTGCCATTGTAGGGGTCTTTTACTCAAAGTTATTATGTCGTTGAAGTGCCTTCTCTCTTCTTTTCTCTTAAACAGTGATGTGTGCTGGAGATTTGGGCCAGGAGTTGAACTCAGCTCTTATTTATGATGGTGTGGCCTCTGCTGCAGAGTTATAGAAGAGCATTGTCTGTGAAAGAGTTTGGGGATAGTTAACCTGTGTCTTGGGAGTTGTTTGTCCAGCAGACCTGTAAGCATTAAGTGTGCTGTGTTCCCTTGTTAACCATCTATACGAGGATGCCTTGAATCTTAATTTGCATGGGCTTCAGAATGTCTTACCTGTTGTGGATTACCACATATTCCAAGTATTGTATTGGTAACCTGTGAAATCTACCTGTATATTGTGTGAAACCTCTATTGTCTGACTGAGGTCATGTCATCTGCCTGTACTCCCAAGTACCCTGCTTATTATAATGTCAGCTGTGAAATCCAAGTGCTATGTCCATAACCTGTAAACTGTGCCAGCTAATGTGTTTGATAGCAGAACATCCTGTTTGTCTGTAAAATAAACCCTCCTTGTGCTCTTACTTGTTGCTGTGTAAGGTGAAGTAATGACTAAGGGAAGTAAGCCTGAGAGTAAGAAGGAGGCCTTAGCCTCTTCTGAGGTGCCAGCACCTGAGCCATTGATTCACACTTTTGCATCTGAGCTTCACCAGATGAACATAGATATAATACCATGGCAAATCCAGCCCTTACAGAGATACAGAGTTTCGGTTTGAAATTTAATTTTCTGTGTTTGAGTGATCACATGAATCAATTTATTCCTCACCATTTTGGGCTCCATGTACTAAAAGGCAAGCGGACAAGCTTCTCAACTCAAGAAGTTGTCCGCTTACCTTCACTGCATACAAACAGGATCCGCTGCCCATATTTATCATTACACACTCACGTGTAAAGCATGACCAATCGTGTGAGAGAAGGGACTGTCAATAACCCAGAGTGAACAAGCTCTCTGTTATTTCTCCTCACCACCTCAGGTGGCAAAAAGTGTAAGGAGCAGCACCACTAAAAGGGTAGTGAGACAGGTATGTGTGAAAATGTTCCTCTATGCCATCAGCTATTGTTTAGAACATTCCTGCAACGTTTCCCTATTGTTACAGGTTACTCCCATACAACGCCTATATATTTAATATGTATGCAATAACCATAGTTAATAAAGAACAAAAAAAACATATATAAGCTGATTGTTGGTATATTGTGCAAGTATATATATATATATATATATATATATATATATATATATATATTATACTTGTAAATTAGCATATTATGGGATACATTGCAAGTGGAGCGCTAAATTATTGGAGCGCGATACAAGTGGAACGCTAAATTATTGGAGCGCGATAATTAACCATCCTTTGCAAGTGGCTAGGTATTGCTACTGCAACCTCGCTCTAGCAATAAGTGCTACACAAATTAACCAGAGATCAGATCTCTGGTTAATTTTCTAAAAGTGCCCCAAATGCCCTCAAAATAGAGGGCATTATACTTTTTTATAAAAAAAAAATTACCACTTTTTTAAAATAAAAATATAACTTAACTTGGCAGTTTTAAGGCTTTAAAGTTATTGGGAGTGGGGTGTTAGGAAAAAAAAAAACAGCACTGAAAAGTGCCTTTAAATTGCTGTCTATGGGAACTGTGTTCCCATAGACCGCAATGTAATTATATATAAATATGATTTTATATATATATATATATATATATATATATATATATATATATATATATATATATATATATATATATATATATATTTATTTATTTAAGTGTTAATATATGTATATACACATATTAACACATAAATATATATGTATATATTCATATACATATATATTTAAAAATGCTGCCCATTGCTAAGCTACTTAGCCCATTCACTGAGCGAGTTTCTGATACCATCCCTGATGGCATCAGAACAAGGTTCCCATAGGAGCCTATGGAAGCGCGCTCTCGTGAGCGCAATGCTTCCTAGCAATGTAAATGCAAGCTCGCTTATTGTGCGCTGGTATTACAAGTGGAGCGCTAATATTGCTTGCACGCAAGTGAAATTTAACAATTCACTTGTAATCTAGCCTTTAGTATTTTAAGAAAGTTCATTATTTCAATGTAAATTTGGTGTGTTTTTCTTTTTTAGGAACAACATTTTGTTTAATGTTGCTGTTTTTTAAATACTGTTTAATGTAAGCTGTTTTTTAAATACTGCACTAAAATGTGTTTCTAATTGATGGTGTCCTTTTCAACATTTTATTTTTTCAGTCACTGCAATTGTGCAACTTTCAAGTAAGTTCACACTTAAGTAAATAGATTTAGTTATAATATCAAAGTTGCACTGTACCAAAGGTGTGACTGTGATTTTAGAACTCAAGATGTTTATTAGGTTTATAATTCATGGGCAAGTAGCGCTATTGTATTAATACAGAAAAAGTTTCAGTTTTAGTTCCCTTTTGTAAATTCAATTGTCATTCAATACTCTCTAAATCAGTGCTTCCCAACTCCAGTCTGCAGGACCCTTAACAGGCCAGATATTCATTACACCTTAACTAGAACACAGGTGAAATAATAAGCTGATGAGTGAGTTGATTATTTTACCTGTATTCTAGTTATGATACAATGAATATCTGGCCTGTTAAGGGTCTTGAGGCCGGGGTTTAGGAAACAATGGTCTAAAGGAATAATTTACATTGCACCCTCGCTGCACAGGACAATGCTGCTTTGAACATTAAACCACTGGCAGAAAACCTTCTCATCCCACACTGAAGTGTAATTAAATGCCTCTTAGTGATTTGATCCTTTTAGAACATTTCAACTGCAGTCTTGATTGCTATCTGGATATCTTTAGTGAGTAATTTCCTGAGAAGAAAGTAGAACTGGTTTAACTGTGCACTATTAAGGGTTTTCTGAGGTCAAGCAAAACTAATATTTTTTCTTCATTTCATGGATCGTCAGAACATTTCTGAGAAAACAATTTAAACTTCCTTTAATATATACTTTAATAATTGCACTCAAGAAGAGTACTAGATTTTCTTGAAATTACATATCCTAAGGTTTTACAATTTTGGTTTGTGAAACTAATTTTAATCATTGACCAAAATATTATTGACAAAAATATACATTTTTTATAAAATGTTATTGAAATCACAAGTTTGCTGAAGTTGATGATTATTAATCTGTTGACCAGCGTAGCAATAATAACAAAAAAAAAAAAAAAAACAATGGTGATTGCATTACTTGAACCACTTCTCAATACTTGGAATAGTTCTATACACAGGGGCCTCTTTCAATGCTTTACATACTTTACAGTATTGGATTGCAAAACTTGTCTTTCCTACTGGCTTGTATTCAGACCTCCAGTTGAAATATTGTTGGTATCTTTTATCATCCTTGTTCAGCTTCAGAAGATAAGAAGCCAATTCCTTAGGACTGTGAAAATCATCTACATGTATAAATGAATCTGGGTGTAGAAAACGTTCATAGTTAGCACGAGGAGGTCCCATTACCACTGGCACAGTCCCTGAATGGAGTGAATTATACCATAGTTTTTCAGTGATATAGTCTTTATGGATACTGTTCTCAAAAGCCAGGTAGAATTTGTATGTAGAAAGAATCATTGAGTCATTATTTCTAGGGAGCAACATCTTGCCACGACCATATGTGTCAATTTGGATGTATTTTTTAAGCTCCAAATAGTATTTGGTCCTCCGGTAGTTTGGATTCCAATTACTAACAACCCAAGCTACAAGTTTTGTCTTTAAAGGAATTGTAACATTTTTATGTGAATCATGCTTTTCCAGCCATCCATAAGGAGTGAAGATATCAGAGTCTGCCTGGTAGGTCATGGTGAGGTTGATGAGGTTATCCATTAATGCCATATTTGGGCTGCGAGATGGAGATTCTAAGTTGAACCAAATCCAATATTGCTTAGAGGGTCGTTGCATTTTGGGCAGCTGTTCTCTAGAGCTACATACATTTCTGTGATGCAGAATAACAGCATTGGCATCGGCATATAAATTACGGTCCACTGTGTAGAAACAACCAGCTGCGTCAAAGGGATGAGGGCACCGGTTGAGTGGGAATGGATACTTAAAGGGCCATGTCCAAAGGAGAATAATAAGAGGTTTTTCCTGTATTAGAGTTGATGCATGTTGAGGTTTTTCAATTGGTTCTTTGTTACATTTAAAAAAATACCAAGACGTGGATAAAAAAATATATAACAATGCCAGTTGAAGGAATACAAATAAATTTATATTTTTTAAGACAGGTGAGTCCATGGCTTTCACAGTTCATTGAACACAATATTTCAAACAAATGTCACACTTGATTTCAGCTGTTTGAACATGTTACAAACCTTTCCAAATAAGATTCACTGCATCATCATTATTATTTCTCTCCAGCTTAGATGTATTTCATTCCATTGTGGCTGTTGGATAACAGAAGAAAAACATTTAATTCTTTCTAGTATACTTTTTATAAAAGACATAGAAGGATGGATATATTTAAAGGGACAGTGTACTGTACAAATGCTTTCACATTAATGTGTTTCCAAGTACTTGTCATACTAGATGCACATTTTTAAAATGTATGAGAAATCGATCCTTTAGGTATTTTATATGAAACAGCTGTTTTTGCTAGTTGAAACCACAACCCAATAAAAAGGCTGAGCTTGTAGGCAGAGGCACCTGCTTATCTTATCTGTCTAATTATTTACACAAAGTCTACCTTATTTTATTTCTATTTACTCAAACATTAAGACTTGGGGCTCCATTTATTAAGCAGTAGATGCTGCTTCGAAGCACCATTGTTTAAGGCTCGCCTAAAAAGTAAGGAAGTTAACAAATTAATAATGATAATAAAGACACATTTTTGCAAAATTTGTCACTTTCTCTGATATCAGAAAAACAAGAGCAATTGGCCCTAAAAAACCTGAGTGAGAATGTGAACATCGTCATAAAACAGGCGGACAGGGGTGGTTCAGTGGTTTTGATGGATAGGTCCTACTATATTGATGAAGCACACAGACAGTTATGGAACACCGATAATTATGAAAGGCTGAGACAGCACTCTACTTGAAATTTCCAAAAACAGCTTATGCACCTTCTTTATGGAGCATTGGAGCAGGGATTTATCGATAACAACACATTTCGATACTTGTATGTGAAACACCCTGTTACTCCAATATTCCATCACCTACTGAAGGTGAATAAATTGACTGTAAATGTTCAGGGTACACCTATTGTAAGTGGAATAGGGTCTATGCTTGAGCATTTGTCAGAGTGGTTGGAAGATGTTTTGCAACCTCTGGTTAAAGCTCTCCCGGGTTATACCAGGGACTCCAAACATGTATTAAATATTGTGGAACAGGTGAAATGGATGCAGGATTCTGGATGGCTCACTGTGGATGTTGAAGCTTTATATTCATCTATACCCCATGATATGGGTTTGAAAGTGATAGAATATTTTCTGGAGAATGAAACAACACACAGTGAGCCTTTCAGATTATTTGTATTAGAGGTCACCCAGTTTTTACTAACCCACAATTCCTTTCAGTTTGAGAATGAGTTCTATCTGCAGAGGTGTGGGACCGTGATGGGTGCAAAGTTTGTGCCCACAAACGCCAACCTATATATGGGTTGGTGGGACCGGTCCAACATCTATGCAGATAGTAACATGTTTAGATCAGCTATCAGGTTGTATCATCATTTTTTCAATGACCTGTTCTTTGTGTGGAAAGGTAACAGGGACACAGCCACAGAATTTGTTGATTCCTTGAAAGAGAATGATTTTGGCCTACGATTCATCTATGAGTTTAACAGATCTGTGATACATTACCTAGATCTCCAATTGAGAGGTTGGTTCTTGGGCAAAATCACTTCTGAAGTATACAGGAAACCAATTTCAGGGAACAGTCTTCTACATGCTAGGTGCTGTCACCCTCGACATCTGGATCAGGTCGGCTTCATGGTCCATAGAAATCCTTCCTCTCATATTTGCAAAATGTTCCTATTGTTAGCTTTTAACTGGCACCTGAACAAGGGGAAGAATCTCAAAATTCCACATGATCTAGCTATTCTTTCAGTGGCCAAGGGACAATTTGTCCGCTTGAAAAGGAATTGTACTTTACCTAACAAGTTTGAAAAACATGCAGATGCCCTTGAGAAAAGGCTGCTGGATAGAGGGTACAACATGAATGTGCTTAAAAAGGCTAGGAGAGAAGTTAGGGACATGGATAGAGATGCCCTGCTAAGAGATTTTTCTGCTCAATACCAGGAGATTTGTGGTATTGTATGTAGGCATTTTCAATTGCTTGTAGCAGACAATGGCCTTGCTGATATGGTCAAAAAAAGTTGCAGGTTCTCTTATAGGAGAAATAAATCAATTGGGAGCATGGTATCCCCATCACAAATTAAGAGACCAATATCAGCAACAACAACATCTTCATGGCTAAGGCATAGGGGCACTTTTAAATGTGGCTACTCACAGTGTAAAGTCTGTGAACATGTCCATGTCGACTCAACTTTTTGGACATTTGTGACTGGTTAAACTTTCAATGTTACATCCTGCTTAAATTGCAGATCCACTTATTGCATCTATCTGTTGTGGTGTTCACATTGTAACCTTCAATATGTAGGACTAACTACCAGAGAGGTGCTGTCTCGTATTCGTGAGTATTTGTCCACTATCAATGTGGACAAAATTAGTACCCCTCTGGTTGATCACTTTGTAAAAAAACATGACAAAAATTGTGAAACTTTGAAATGGATGATAATTGAGAAGGTACAGGCACAGAAGAGGGGAGAGGATAAGTACCAAGTATTATCCAGACAGCTGATGTATTGGATTTTCAGACTTCAGACCAAGTTACTTCATGGTCTGAACTCTGAATATGATTTCATTAATTATTGGTGCTGATATTTCCCCTCCTCCTTTTCTGTGCCTTTCCTGTGTGTTTTCTCTTCATCCTCAACCATATTCTGTGTACATGTCAAGGATACCAGACAGCCAAGGCTACCCCCCACCCCCCTACAACCTCACCCCTGTTGTTAACTAGTCTAGGTGTGAAGTGTCTTTCTGTTATTGCGTGAGTCATCCATTGTCCTTTTGTAAGTCAGGATGTGATTAGAATCTTGTTTAACTAACCATTGTCTGATGTTTGTCTCATTGTATAATATTTGTTTCTATTTGTGTAGTAACTACCCCCATTTGTTGCAAATGTATAAAAGCTGTGTTTTTTTGTGCAATAAAGCAGTTTCACCTGAATGCTAGTCTGTCTAGTTATTTGGGTGAGTTCCAGCTAAAATCACTTTCCTGGGCTATATAGCAGCCTGTTCTAGGCAAAGGAAGGACCCTCTGGCAGAGCTACCCAGTCGGGGTAGCTGGATTCTGCCACAGGGTGGGACACTGAGTACTGGTGCTGTCGGGCATCAGGGGTGGCTACAGGCTGTGGTCACTAGCCAGCTACATAGCTGCAGTGGGAAGGGAGGAAGCAGGACCCGTTTGGCGGAGCTACCCAGTCCGGGTATCCGGGGTATCCCTTATATTGGTTGGCAGTGGTGGGATCTGCTTCTTCCACACAATTCCTGCTGACAGAGAAGGGCCACAGTAGCTGGTAACTATGGAAGCCGAGTACCTAAGGAGAGTACAGGAGGCACTGACCCATCTGGACGGTCCTGGTTCTGAAATGGACCAGTTGAGCTGCAGGAGCATTGTCCGCCAGGAACTATGGAGGAAGAGGCTTCAACAAGAAAAGGATTGTGATGGGAAGGTCCTCCCCACAGATGATGAGAGGTACTGGGTCCGGTGGGACTTGCAAGTGCTTTTCCTGGGAGAGCAGCCCATGGAGGAATGGCTATCGGAAATAGATCGACTGGTTTAGGCAGAGATGTGGGTGGAGGATAGCTATCGGGACCTCCGATGGCTCGCAATGCAAGTGCGATCATGGCTGGAGGATTGCTCCCCCACATAGGGCTTTGGCTTCGGTGGCCCTGGGTTACTATTGGAAAAGTTGACAGAAGACCCAGAATTTGGGAGCAGGGCGAAACTGAGAGTAACAAACATTGGCCTCTCCAGAGAGCAGCTGTTGGATCTCTCGGGGGTACCTGTCAGGGTTTTTTCCCTGTTGTGTTTGCCATGTGCTGCTGGCAGCGATTTTACTCACTTCTCTTCCTGACTATGGTACATTGTGAGGGATGCTGCTCAATTCCTGCACTGGTCAGACTGGTGTGCATCATCCATGTGAGACAGGATGCAGTCTCAGAATTGTGATGTCATCACTTATTATTTAAAGGGCCTATGTTCAGTATGCTTTGCCTTTGCGTTGTCTCAGACCTGTTTGTGTGAGTTCCTGTGTATTACCTGGCTGCCTGATGTCCTTCCTTGTTCCTGATTCCGGCTCGTCTGACTATTCGCTTTGGCTCCTGACCAGCTCTGGTTTTGATTCCTGGCTTGTTATTTGACTTGTGGAATTATTTTTTGATATCAATAAAGGTGTGATTATTTTTGTACTTCTCGTCTCAGTCTGATTCCTGGCACCCTGACATTACGCAAAGGCCATGAATCCTGATGGTGCTAATAATCCACCTTTACCTGCCATCATTTCCAGGATGGATGTACAGGATCACCGCTTGGATCAATTTGCGCTAGCCCCGCAAACCCTGCTGACTCGCACTGCACATTTGGAACACAGTGTCCCACAATTTATGGCTGCTCCTGTTTCCGCTGCTGCACCTATGCCTACCAGGAGCATGTCCGGTTCTGCACCTCTACCTCAGCGATATGGAGGCGATCCTATTCAGTGCAGAGGGTTTTTGAACCAGGTGGGCATTTACTTTGAGAGGTTACCTCAGTCGTTTCCCTCTGATAGAGCTAAGGTGGGATTTCTCATCTCGTTACTCTCTGACACAGCTTTTGCCTGGGCTAATCCCTTGTGGGAGACTAATAAACCTGTGATTTCAAATTACCCTGAATTTGTGGCCTCCTTTCAAAGGGTATTTGATGTTCTAGCTTGCTCCTCCTCTGCTGCTAAACTACTCATGTCCATTCAGCAAGGTACAAGATCTGTTGCTCAGTATGCTATTGAGTTATGTACGCTTGCCGCAGAGGTTGGAACAATGAAGCCCTTGTTGCCGCCTTCTTTCATGGGCTCTCTGATTAGATTAAAGATGAAGTTGCTGCCACAGATTTAACAGAGGATCTCGAGGCATTGGTGTCTTTTTTTTATCCTAATTGACATCAGACTCAGAGAGAGGCCCTCTTTCAAGGAGAGCTTGCGGAAGCCTCCTGTTCCGTTGTCTCATACGTGTTCGTTCCCACATATGCCTCCCTCTCCTCCCATGCCTCCTGGTCCTGAGTCACCAGGTACTGCTGAGCAGATGCAGCTGGTATTCATGCGTCTCTCTGTGGTGGAGAGGGCCTTTAGGAGGAGGGAGGGGCTCTGCCTCTATTGTGGGTTACAAGGCCACCTTTTGAAGTCTTGTCCTACACGGCCGGGAAATGCTCACACCTAAGGTCCTGTTGGGGGCAGACCTTGGGTGGTTTATCCTCGTCCCCGGAACCGCTTAAGGAGAAACATTTGGTCACAGTTGTCCTTTCCTGGGTGGACTCCTCCATAGTCACCCAGGCTCTTGTTGACTCTGGTGCTGTGGGCTATTTCATTGACAGTGCTTTTGTATCAAAGCACTCCATTCCTGTATTTCCTCGTTCCGCTTGCTATTAAGGCCATTAATGGCAGACCCCTTCAGCCCGCACTCGTTACTCACGAAACTGCTCCGTTGTCCATGGCTGTTGGGGCTCTCCATTGCAAAATCCTACAGTTCCAGGTGATAAACTCTCCGCATTTTCCGGTTGTTCTGGGTTATCCCTGGCTCCAAAAGCTCAATCCCAGTCTCAACTGGTGCAGGTCCAAAATTTTGTGGTGGTCCCTGCAATGTATTTCCACTTGTCTTCGGAAACCACTTAAAGTCTTGTGCACTTCTTCGATTTCTCAATTGCCAGAGGAGTACCGAGAGTTCCTGACAAGGTGCGTGCTGGTACGTTGCCTCCTCACCGGTCTTACGATTGTGCCATAGACCTGCAACCCGGAGCCATTCCTCCTTGGGGCCGGGTGTCCCCTCTGTCTGTTGCAGAGAATTGTGCTATGTAGGAGTATGTTGCCGATGCTCTGTTGCAGGGATCATCTGCAAATCCTGCTCTCCTGCAGGGCTGGCTTCTTCTTTGTGAAGCTTATTACGGAACTCTTTGACCACCTCAAGGGAGCTACGGTCTTTACTAAACTTGATTTGAGAGAAACGTACAATCTCATTAGAATTAAGGAGGGCCATGAATGGAAAACAGCATTTAACACCAGGAGCGGGCATTATGAGTATCTTGTAATGCCCTTTTGCCTATGTAATGCTCCTGCTGTTTTTCAGGAATTTATTAATGATGTCCTACGAGATATGTTGCAACAGTGTGTTGTGGTGTACTTAGACGACATCCTCATACACTCATCCACACTTGAGGCTCATCGTTCTGATGTTACACGGGTTCTTCAGAGACTACTTGAGAACGGCCTGTTTTGTAACCTCGAGAAATGTGAGTTCCATCAGACTCAAGTAACCTTCCTAGGTTATGTTATCTCCGTTGCAGGGTTCTCCATGGATCCTGACAAGTTATCTGCAGTTCTGCAGTGGCCTCGCCCAGTTGGTCTTTGGTCTATTCAACGTTTTTTGGGGTTCGCCAATTACTATAGAAAGTTTATTAAAAACTTTTCTTCCTTGGTCAAACCTATCACAGACATGACCTGTAAAGAGAATGATCCACTCCATTTGTCACCTACTGCCATTAAGGCCTTTGATAGTCTTAAGACTGCCTTTGCTGCCACTCCAGTTTTGGCTAATCCTAACCCTGTCCTGCCTTTTGTTCTTGAGTTCGATGCTTCTGAGACTGGAGTAGGTGCCCTGTTGTCTCAACGTCCTACGCCTGACGGTTCCTTGCATCCGTGTGGTTTCTTCTCTAAGAAATTCTCTCCAGCGGAGTGCATTTATGAAATTGGCTCCCCATTATGTTGGTCCTTTTCGAATACTCTGACGGGTTAATCCTGTGGCCTACGCTCTTGACCTTCCTCCTGCTATGCGCATCTCCAATGTTTTTCATGTCTCCCTCTTGAAACCATTGGTTTGTAATCAGTTTACCACTGTGTTGTCTCATCCCTGTCCTATCTTTGTTGACAACCATGAGGAGTATGAGGTCAGCAGCATTATTGACTCTCGTATGTCCAGGGGTTGTGTACAGTATTTGGTTCACTGGAGAGGCTACGTTTGGGAGGATCGTTCTTGGGTTCCCTCCTCTGATGTTCATGCTCCTGACCTCCTCCATGCCTTCCATGCCAGTTTCCCCAATAAGCCTTTTGTCCTCCCGCGGGGGAGGGGTTGTTGAGGGGAGGGTACTGTCAGGGTTTTTTCCCTGTTGTGTTTGCCATGTGCTGCTGGCAGCCATTTTACTCACCTCTCTTCCTGACTATGGTGCATTGTGGGGGATGCAGCTCAATTCCTGCACTTCCTTTTATGGCCAGACTAGTGGTCCTCATCATCTATGTGAGACAGGATGCAGTCTCAGAATTGTGATGTCATCACTTATTATTTAAAGGGCCTCTATTCAGTATGCTTTGCCTTTGCGTTGTCTCAGACCTGTTTGTGAGAGTTCCTGTGTATTACCTGGCTGCCTGATGTCCTTCCTGGTTCCTGATCCCTGGCTTGTTCCTGACTCTGCTGCTTTCCTTGTTCCTGATTCCGGCTCGAATGACTATTCGCTTTGGCTCCTGACTCGGCTCGTCTGACTACAAGCTCTGGTTTTGATTCCTGGCTTGTTATTTGACTTGTGGACTTTATTATTTTTTGCTATTAAAAAAAGGTGTGATTATTTTTGCACTTCTTGTCTCAGTCTGATTCCTGGCACCCTGACAGTACCCTGGCTGGTATACAATATGGTATCACTTATTGTCCAAGAATGGGAACTGGAAAAGGCATACAAGAGGCTGCTAGACCGAGTTCTGCAGCATGCCATGTGATCTGCATGGAGCTGTGGTGCAGCACTCTGGGAATCATGGAAGTTGGCCTCAGATGAGTGGCAACAGAGCATAAGAGATGACAAGCTGCTAGATACAGATCAGCAGCCTGGCCCCGAGCTTATAGACTTGGACAAGGGAGCCACCCCAGCAGAAGCGCTGGCAACAGGGCAGAGAGCTGCCGGCCTCTGCCCAGCACCTGTAACAGCTCCAGGAAACCAGGGAGAGGAGGAAGTCATCCTCCCTCCCCTTACAGAGAACCCCTTTCTGGGAGAGGAGACAGTTGGTCTCTCTCCCCAGCGGCAGATCCATCCTTCGGGAGTGGAGATAGTCGTCCTCCCCTTCCTTACAGAGAACCCCTTGCAGGGAGAGATGGAGGTCAATAACTCTCCCCAGCAGCAGAATCCCTTCCTGGGAGAGGAGACAGTCGGT
Organism: Bombina bombina; assembly: GCF_027579735.1. NCBI lineage: Eukaryota > Metazoa > Chordata > Amphibia > Anura > Bombinatoridae > Bombina > Bombina bombina. Next base: position 91,024,858 of record NC_069505.1, on the reverse strand, counting down.
CTCTTTCCTCAGTGGCAAAGCCATCCCCTGGGAGTGGAGGTAGTCGTCCTCCCTCCCTGTATGCAGAACCCCTTACTGGGAGAGGAAACAGTTGGTCTCTCTCCCCAGCGGCAGAGCCATCCCCTGGGAGCGGAGGTAGTCGTCCTCCCTCCCCGTAAGCAGTACCCCTTCCTGGGAGAGGAGACAGTCAGTCTCTCTCCCCAGTGACAGAGCCAGGAGCAGGGAGAGGAGACAGTCTGTCTCTCTCCACAGCGGCAGAGCCATCCCCTGGTAACAGAGGTAGTCGTCCTCCCTCCCCGTAAGCAGAACCCCTTTCTAGGAGAGGAGACTGTTGGTCTCTCTCCCCAGCGGCAGAGCCAGGAGCAGGGAGAGGAGACAGTTGGTCTCTCTCCCCAGCGGCAGAGCCAAGCCCTGGGAGCGGAGGTAGACATCCTCCCTCCACCATAAGCCGAACCCCTTCCTGGGAGAGGAGACAGTCGGTCTCTCTCCCCAGCGGCAGAGCTGGGAGAGGAGACAGTCGGTCTCCCTCCCCAGTGGCAGAGCCATCCCCTGGGAGCAGAGGTAGTCATCCTCCCTCCCCGTAAGCAGAACCCCTTTCTGGGAGAGGAGACGGTCTGTCTCTCTCCCCAGCGGCAGATCCATCCTTTGGGAGTGGAGGTAGTCATCCTCCCTCCCCTTACAGAGAAGCCCTTGCAGGGAGAGACAGGTATCAATATCTCTCCCCAGAGGCCGAATCCCTTTCTGGGAGAGAAGACAGTTGGTCTCTCTCCCCAGCGGCAGCACAGTTTCCCATGGAGCAGAGGTAGCAGTCCTCCCTCCCCAGCGGTAGATCTCCTTCTCAGGAGAAGAGACAGACAGACTCTCCCCTCAGTAGCTTGGCAGGATCTCTACCCTTTTCTTGTCCCGGAGTATTTCTCACCGAGGGCAGGCGTTGCATTGGGCAAGGAGGATAAAAGTGTATACAGTTGGTGCCACATGTTTGGGCACCTGAGCTTTACCTGCCCCACCAAGGAGCAACCTCCTCCTCTGGTCTGGGATGGGAATACAGCTGGGAAACCAGCACTAGCTTTGTTTGCGGGTGGGTCAGCCGGTACTAAACAGAGTGTCACAGAGAGAGGCAGTGTGGCCATGGAACTTAAGGACACTGGAACTTGTGGGACAGCAATTGTTCGGGAGCTGGCCTTAGCAAACTTGTTTGGGACTTTGCCTTATGTGGCTATCCCTGCACCCAGGGTGCAGGGTATAAATGCCATCAGGAACCCCTCAGGATGCCCCAAGCTCTGGAGAGAAGGGATAACCTCTCACAGCAACCAAGAAGTGGAGGGCAACCGTCGGACAGCCCCAGGCCGACCTGTTAAGGGTCTAGCCGGGTCTGCCGAACTGGAGGGGGGGAGATGTCATGGATACCAGACAGCCAATGCTACCCCCCTACAACCTCACCCCTGTTGTTATCTAGTCTAGGTGTGAAGTGTCTTTCTGTTATTGTGTGAGTCATCCATTGTCCATTTGTAAGTCAGGATGTGATTAGGATCTTGTTTAACTAACCATTGTCTGATGTTTGTCTCATTGTATAATATTTGTTTTTTATTTGTGTAGTAACTACCCCTATTTGTTGGAAATGTAAAAAAGCTGTGTTTTCTGTGCAATGAAGCAGTTCTTATTTCACCTGAATGATAGTCTGTCTAGTTATTTGGGTGAGCTCAAGCTAAAATCACTTTCCTGAGCTACATAGCAGCCTGTTCCAGGCAAAGGAAGGACCCTCTGGCAGAGCTACCCAGTCGGGGTAGCTGGAATCTGCCACAGGGTGGGACACTGAGTACTGGTGCTGTCGGGCATCAGGGGTGGCTACAGGCTGTGGTCACTAGCCAGCTACATAGCTGCAGTCAGCAGGGAGGAAGCAGGACCCGTTTGGTAGAGCTACCCAGTCGGGGTATCTGGGGTATCCATCACAGTACATATAGTGTTATTTCTCTCATAGTGTATATTCACTCATTCTATATACACTCCAAAATCCATTTTGTATATTTTGTTAGCTATATGTAGATATATATCTGTAACCCCTTATCTAATCAAAATGCAGTACTCATCCTTATCTTTTGGGAACGTGTGTCCCAAAGTTACATATGATATGAATTTTGAGATCTCAGTACTCTGTTCACTCATAGGGTTATATTTATATAAATTTATATATATATATATATATATATATATATATATATATATATATATATATATATATATATATATAGTTGATATATATATATATATATATTTATTTATTTATATACTTTTGGATACAAAAAAGAACATCACATTTTTAAAAATGAATTAACACATCTTTTCTCCTCCTCTCTAATTTGGCATCTTATTGGATATTAGCTTGCTTTAATATTGGATAATGTTAACATGTATGTATATATTTCTTATACGTGAATGCATCCTTTATTGTTTATGTTTAGGATGTTTATCCCTTACTTTATTGTATGAATCAAGCGTAAGAGTAACAATAGCATCATTGCTGACACATTTACTAACTATTCTGTTTGTATCAGTTATATCCAGATATGCTTTATCTCCTTTGTTGAGATATGTGAAAGGTTTTAATTTTGTAAATAATTGCTGATGTTTACCCCAATCACAGCTATAAGATATACCCCTGTATCTTTATTTTTTTTAAAAATATTTCTGCCAATCAGAACCCAGAGAGGGGTTCTTATGTCTGAGTGTGTATTAGTGTTTAAGGATTATGAGTACGGCCTCCAGATGAAACGCGTTAGTCTAAGTTGTTACAGGGGGTATTGTCCCTCCATATTTTATATTGGCATAATAAAAGTAAATTTTTATTTATATTTACTGCCACATTTTTTTCTTTATTTTTTCTTTTTTTGTTGGCACTTTCTCTGATATCTCATGAGAATTTGGAAAATTTGAATTCACCTATTACAGTAACGGAAATTCACCAAGCAATAGAAAGATTAAAATTTAATAAAGCGGCAGGTTCTGATTTCTTGCCTGGTGAATTCTATAAGCTTTTAAAAACAGAAATTACACCCTTTCTACTTAGGTTATTTAATGATTGTGTCTCTGAAATGAAAAACCCCTCCTCTTATTTCTCAAGATCTATGATTAGTTTGATTAAGAAAAAAGGTAAAGATGCAGAATCTTTGGACTCTTATTGTCCGATCTTACTACTGAATACCGATTTCAAGCTTCTAATGGATATTCTAGCACAAAGACTTAAAGGTATCCTTAAATCTCATATACATCTGGATCAGGTCGGCTTCATGGTCCATAGAAATCCTTCCTCTCATGTTTGCAAAATGTTCCTATTGTTATATTTTAACTGCCACCTGAACAAGGGGAAGAATCTCAAAATTCCACATGATCTAGCTATTCTTTCAATTGATGCCCAGACGGCATTTGATTCAATCACATGGGACCACTTATTCTCTACAACGACTCACTTTGGGTTTAGGTATCCATTTTTAAACTGTATAAAATCAATGTATTCTAAAGCATCTTCTTCACTTTTAGTCAATAGTTCCCTAAATAATAGTTTTGTAATGGCTAGGGGTACCCAACAGGGGTGTCCGATTTCCCCTTTGTTGTTTAACTTAGCCATCAAACCTCTTGCATTTTACTTTAGAAGGGAGCTTCAAGGCATATCGCTAGGGTGTAAGAAACTTAAACTTCTATTATATGTGGAAGATTTATTGTTATTTATCAAAAATGCCAAAAAAGAAATCCAAGATATACTTAACACTGTTTAAGATTTTGGTTCTTTTGCTGGGTACTAAGTTAACAGGTTTTAGTAGATTAGCCCTCAAAAGACTAACCCAGTTAAGACAATTTGGGGACTTAGCACTCCCAGCCCTTCATATCTATAATAATGTATGTTTAGCTAAAGTTGCACTAGATTGACTGACTGAGAGTAACTATATTGCTTTTTTAGAGGTGGAAAGAAAGTTAGTACATCCATTGTCCCTCTTAGCTCTACTTCCCTTCCCTATTAAGTTTATTCTTTCCAAAGTCAAGATGATGTCATCTATTTTTTACATTATCAAAGCATGGCAAAATATTCAAAACTTACTGAAAATAGATCCCTATATCTCTGATTATTTTTTTACCAATAGCAGGCAATCCTCATTTTCCTGCCTGCCTCAATAATAAATTGTTTAATAACTGGGCTAGTAACGGCTTGCTGTATTTAAGCCAATTTCATGAAGTAGATAGTGATGTCGTGAACCTAAAATTTTCGGTTTTTCGGCGATATTTATTATGAACCGTGAAATTGAAAACAAAAACATGATTGGACACCAAGTACAGTACAGGTCGTTCTCTTTCGGCCTTTTTAGAATAGTGTTCCGGACCCCCAACAAAAACAACAGCAGGAAAGAGGACATATGGCATCCTTTTGAACAATAGATGACAGGTAAGGCATAGATTTTACAAAGCCATAGATAATTTTTTTGCAACTGTGAAATAAAAAAAACATTGATTGGACACCCAGAACACTTCTTTATCCTTAGGCCTTTTTATAAGAGGCTCCCGGAGCCTCAACTGAAACAACAGCATGAAAGAGGACATATGGCATCCTTGTGAACAATTGATTACAGTTAAGGCATTTATTTTATAATCCCAGAGATCATTTATATGACCCGGGAAATAGAAAAAAACATTGATTAGACACCCAGTACACTTATTTATCCTCAGGCCTTTTTAATAAGAGGGTCCCGGAGCCTCAACCGAAACAACAGCATGAAAGAGGACATATGTCATCCTTTTGAATAATAGATTACAGGAAAGGCATTGATTTTAGAATCCCAGAGATCATTTATATGACCCGGGAAATAGTAAAAAACATTGATTAGACACTCAGTACACTTATTTTTCCTCAGGCCTTTTTAATAAGAGGGTCCCAGAGCCTCAACCGAAACAACAGCATGAAAGAGGAGATATGTCATCCTTTTGAATAATAGATTAAAGGAAAGGCATTGATTTTAGAATCCCAGAGATCATTTATATGACCCGGGAAATAGAAAAAAACATTGATTAGACACCCAGTACACTTATTTTTCCTCAGGCCTTTTTAATAAGAGGGTCTCGGAGCCTCAACCGAAACAACAGCATGAAAGAGGAGATATGTCATCCTTTTGAATAATAGATTACAGGAAAGGCATTGATTTTAGAAACCCAGAGATCTTTATTTGCAACCGTGAAATAGAAAAAAACATTGATTAGACACCCAGTACACTTATTTTTCCTCAGGCCTTTTTAATAATAGGGTCCCGGAGCCTCAACCGAAACAACAGCATGAAAGAGGACATATGTCATCCTTTTGAATAATAGATTACAAGAAAGGCATTGATTTTAGAAACCCACAGATCATTATTTGCAACCGGGAAATAGAAAAAAACATTGATTAGACACCCAGTACACTTATTTATTCTCAGGCCTTTTTAATAAGAGGGTCCCGGAGCCTCAACCGAAACAACAGCATGAAAGAGGACATATGTCATCCTTTTGAATAATAGATTACAGGAAAGGCATTGATTTTAGAATCCCAGAGATCATTTATATGACCCGGGAAATAGAAAAAAACATTGATTAGACACCCAGTACACTTATTTTTCCTCAGGCCTTTTTAATAAGAGGGTCCCGGAGCCTCAACCAAAACAACAGCATGAAAGAGGACATATGTCATCCTTTTGAATAATAGATTACAAGAAAGGCATTGATTTTAGAAACCCACAGATCATTATTTGCAACCGGGAAATAGAAAAAAACATTGATTAGACACCCAGTACACTTATTTTTCCTCAGGCCTTTTTAATAAGAGGGTCCCGGAGCCTCAACCGAAACAACAGCATGAAAGAGGAGATATCTGATCCTTTTGAATAATAGATTACAGGAAAGGAATTGATTTTAGAATCCCAGAGATCATTTATATGACCCGTGAAATAGAAAAAAATATTGATTAGACACCCAGTACACTTATTTATCCTCAAGCCTTTTTAATAAGAGGGTCCCGGAGCCTCAACCGAAACAACAGCATGAAGGAGGACATATGTCATCCTTTTGAATAATAGATTACAGGAAAGGCATTGATTTTAGAAACACAGAGATAATTAGTTGCAACCGGGAAATATAAAAAAACATTGAACAGACACCCAGTACACTTCTTTATCCATAGGCCTTTTTAGAAGAGGCTCCAGGACCCTCAACAAAACAAGAGCAGGAAGCTGGGCATAGGAGTACAATGGAGTGTGACAATAATAATGTGAAGGTGAAGATTGCGTAGTTGATTTGTGGGTGGCGGAGCCTATAGCTGTTGCGGTAGGACGTGTGTTTGAGGAGCTTCAGGTCTTACAAGTTACTTTGGAGTTAGTTTTCAACCTTAATTTAATTTTCTTTTTGGGATTCATAGTCACACTTTCTGGGGCTATCCAAGAGGAGCCTGGAGATACCTTACTCATATCGGCTTACCTATGTTCCTCAGCTGACTGCGTTACAGCTAGCCACAACACTGAGAGGCCTCTCTAGCCTGATAGTGCTGTCATTGTCAAAGCTGACGCCAATATACCCCCCCAGGACACTGGGTTATCAAACCAGTTCTATAGTAACTGGACAACTCGTTAATCACGACTATTGACAAAGAGAAGGAAAAGCACTAGTCACCCCTTATATCAACGGCTACGGAGACCTGTATTTTGCCTTTCCAATATGGCGTTGGTCACCAAAATAATCCAGAATGAAAAAAAAGGTAAGATATGGAGAGTGACTAGTGACGCACATTTTATGCACGCTGTGGCAATTGCAATTTGCATTAAAAAGAATCGGCTAACAACCACTACCTACGACCACACCTGACTCCTGAAGTCATGCTTCAGTTATTAAGTCAAGTTAAATTATTTTTTTTTTATTATGCTCAGCAGAGGCTCCAGGACCCTCAACAAAACCAGCAGCAGGAAAGAGGACATATGGTATCCTTTTTAAAAAAAGATTATAGGAAAGGCATTGATTTCAGAAACACAGAGATCATTAGTTGCAACCGGGAAATAGAAAAAAACATTGATTAGACACCCAGTACACTTATTTATCCTTAGGCCTTTTTAATAAGAGGCTCCCAGAGCCTCAACAGAAACAACAGCATGAAAGAGTACATATGGCATCCTTGTGAATAATAGATTACAGGAAATGCATTGATTTTAGAAACCCATGTACACTTCTTTATCTTTAGGCCTTTTTAGCAGAGGCTCCAGGACCCTCACCAAAACCAGCAGCAGGAAAGAGGACATATGGCATACTTTTGTAAATTAGATTACAGGAAAGGCATTGATTTTAGAAACACAGAGATCATTAGTTGCAACCGGGAAATAGAAAAAAAACATTGATTAGACACCCAGTACACTTATTTATCCTTAGGCCTTTTTAATAAGAGGCTCCCGGAGCCTCAACAGAAACAACAGCATGAAAGAGTACATATGGCATCCTTGTGAATAATAGATTACAGGAAAGGCATTGATTTTAGAAACCCGGGGATAATTTGTTCCAACCGTGAAATCTAAAAAAACATAGATTAGACACCCAGTACACTTCTTTATCCTTAGGCCTTTTTAGCAGAGGCTCCAGGACCCTCAACAATACCAGCAGCAGGAAAGAGGACATATGGCATACTTTTGTAAATTAGATTACAGGAAAGACATTGATTTTAGAAACACAGAGATCATTTATATGACCCGGGAAATAGAAAAAAAACATTGATTGGACACCCAGTACACTTATTTATCCTTAGGCCTTTTTATAAGAGGGTCCCGGAGCCTCAACAGAAACAACAGCATGAAAGAGGACATATGGCATCCTTTTGAAAAATAGATTACAGGAAAGGCATTGATTTTAGAAACACAGAGGTAATTTGTTACAACCGGGAAATCTAAAAAAACATTGAATAGACACCCAGTACACTAATTTATCCTTAGGCCTTTTTAGCAGAGGCTCCAGGACACTCAACAAAACCAGCAGAAGGAAAGAGGACAGATGGCATCCTTTTGAAAAAAAGATTAACGGAAAGGCATTGATTTTAGAAACGCGGAGATAATTTGTTGCAACCGGGAATTTGAATCAAAAAAATGATTCGATGGACACCCAGTACAATTCTTTCTCCTTAGGCCTTTTTATAAGAGGGTCCTGGACCCTCAAAAAAAACACCAGCAGGAAAGAGGACGTATGGCATCCTTTTGAACAATAGAGTACAGGTACAGCATTGATTTTACAAACCCAGAGATCATTTTGGTCAATTGTTAAATAGAAAAAAAAAATGAGTGGACACCCAGTACACCTCTTTCTCCTTAGGCCTTTTTATAAGAGGGTCCAGGACCCTCAAACAAAATACCAGCAGGAAAGAGAACATATGGCATACTTTTGAACAATAGAGTACTGGTACGGCATTGATTTTAGAAAACCACAGATAATTGTTTGGAAAAGTGAAATAGCCCCAAAAACCATGCTTGGACTCCCACTCCAGGTCGTTCTCCTTCAGCTTTTTTATAAGAGGGTCCAGCACCCTCAACAGAAACAACTGCAGGAAACACCACCACATATGCCATCCTTTTGCACAAACGAGTACAGGTATGGCATCCATTTTAGAAACCCAGAGATAATTGAGAGGAACCAGGAACATTTTTCTAAAAATTTGATGGGGCACCCATTACAGGTCGTTCTCCTTCAGCCTTTTTATACCATGGGCCACGACCCGCAACAGGCACAACAGCATGAAACACCACATATGCCACCCTTTTGCGCAATAGAGTACAGGTATGGCATAGATGGAAAACAGAGATAATTTAGAGCAACCAAGAGACGGATAAAGATGCTTGGTCGGTCCTACTCTTTCAAATTTGTGGCATTTTGCTTTAAATTTAATGGTCCACCAGATATGAGTGGTGTGCTAAGTTGTACAATTCGTAACAGTTTAATCACTAGTGTTATGTGCCTTATTTTTTTATTTGAGTTTTGTACCCACAGAGCTGCAGCAGAGGCCAGAAAAATTCGGAATGTACAAATGACTGAAAAATTGGGGTATTGTTGTAGCAACTGCTGTAGCAGCGGCCAGAAAAATTGATGTTTGTAAAACATTTATAAAGTCCCCTAAAAGCTTGTGGCTTGAACACTAGTTGTTGGCAGATAAGTCAAGCAAGTCCTCTGGCTTTATAAAAAAAAAAAAAAAAGCCAGCCTGTGTACCAGTTGTAGCCCAAGCCAGCTCATCTCGTCATCAGGCCTTTTTTATTCAAATGTATCGCCCAATGTCAGTCCCTTCGGGATCCAGCCCTCATTAATTTTTATAAAAGTGAGATAGTCAAGGCTTTTTTGACCTAGGCGACTTCTCTTCTCAGTGACAAAACCTCCTGCTGCACTGAAAGTCCTTTCGGACAGGACACTTGAAGCGGGGCTGGCCAGAAGTTCCATTGCAAATTGGGATAGCTCAGGCCACAAGTCCAGCCTGCACACCCAGTAGTCAAGGGGTCCATCGCTCCTGAGAGTGTCGAGATCCGCAGTTAAAGCTAGGTAGTCTGCTACCTGTCGGTTGAGTCTTTCTCTAAGGCTGGATCCAGAAAGGCTCTGATGGTGCATGGGAGTTAAAAAGGTACGCATGTCCTCCATCAAGACGTCAAGAAAGCGTCCTGTCCTTGCCGCCGTGGTCGTGGGAGGAGGAGGAGGATTAATTTCATCTCTTCCCCTGTTACATTCCCGTGGTGCTGTGACATCACCCTTATACGCTGTGTAAAGCATAGTTTTTAATTTATTCTTAAAATGCTCCATCCTTTCCGACTTGCGGGAATTTGGTAACATTTCAGGCACTTTATGCTTATACCGGTGGTCGAGGAGCGTGGACACCCAGTACAGGTCGTTCTCCTTCAGCTTTTTTATACGAGGGTCCCTCAACAGGCACGATAGCATGAAAGAACCCATTTGAACAAGGTTGGATGCCGAGCTATTCATGTCCCGTTCCTCCTCCTCACTGATCTCACTGATTGTATCTTGTTCCCCCCAGCCACGTACAACACCACGGGTACCAGAGAGGTGACAACAACGAGCACCCTGGGATGCCTGTTGTGCTCGGTCTTCCTCCTCCTGCTCAAAGCCACATTCGTCCTCTGACTCCTCTTTTTCACAATCCTCTTTCTGCGTTGCCGCAGGTCCAGCAAGCGATGCTGATAAGGCTGTTTGTGGGGGTGATGGACACCACAACTCTTCCTCTTCCTCTTCACGCTCATCTACTGCCTGATCCAGCACTCTTCGCAGGGCACGCTCCAGGAAAAAAACAAATGGTATGATGTCACTGATGGTGCCTTCGGTGCGACTGACAAGGTTTGTCACCTCCTCAAAAGGACGCATGAGCCTACAGGCATTGCGCATGAGCATCCAGTAATTTGGCAAAAATATCCCCAGCTCCCCAGAGGTTGTCCTAGCACCCCGGTCATACAAATACTCATTAACAGCTTTTTCCTGTTGGAGCAGGCGGTCAAACATTAGGAGTGTTGAATTCCACCGTGTCGGGCTGTCGCAAATCAAGCGCCTCACTGGCAGGTTGTTTCGACGCTGGATATTGGACAAGTGCACCATGGTCGTGTAGGAACGCCTGAAATGGCCACACATCTTCCTGGCCTGCTTCAGGACGTCCTGTAAGCCAGGGTACTTATGGACAAATCATTGTACAATTAGATTACACACATGTGCCATGCACGGCACATGTGTCAACTTGCCCAATTTCAATGCTGCCACCAAATTACTTCCATTGTCAGAAACAACCTTGCCAATCTCCAGTTGGTGCGGAGTCAGCCACTGATCCACCTGTGCGTTCAGGGCGGTCAGGAGTGCTGGTGCGGTGTGACTCACCGCTTTCAGGCAAGTCAACCCCAAGACGGCGTGACACTGCCTTACCCGGGATGTAGCATAGTACCTGGGGTGCTGGGGGGTACCAAAGATGTGGAGCAAGACGCAGAAGTTGAAGAGGACTCAGCCGAAGAAGAGGTTAGGGAAGAGGATGGAGTAGGAGGAGTAGAGGAGGTAGCAGCAGGCCTGCCTTCAAGTCATGGCGGTGTCACCAACTCTTCTGCAGAGCCACGCATTCCATGCTTGTCAGAAGTCAGCAGGTTTACCCAATGCGCAGTGTAGGTGATATACCTGCCCTGACCATGCTTTGCAGACCAGCTATCCGTGGTCATATGGACCCTTGCCCCAACGCTGTGTGCCAGACATGCCATAACTTCCTTTCTCACAACAGAGTACAGGTTTGGGATTGCCTTTTGTGAAAAGAAATTTCTGCAGGGTACCTTCCACTGCGGTGTCCCAATAGATACAAATTTTTTGAAAGCATCAGACTCCACCAGCTTGTATGGTAAAAGCTGGTGGGCTAAGAGTTCAGACAAGCCAGCTGTCAGACGCCGGGCAAAGGGGTGACTTTGAGAAATTGGCTTCTTACGCTCAAACATGTCCTTGACAGACACCTGACTGTGGGCAGATGACCAGGAACTGCTACGTAAGAGAGACTGAGTGGAGGATGGTTGAGAGGGGGCAAGGAGGACAGCACTGGTTGACGTGGCTGAAGATGCTGGAGCAGGAGGAGGAGGGTGGCTTTCACTTTGTGTGCTGCTTCTACTCATGTGTTCTTCCCATCGGCCTTTGTGATGGGAGACCATGTGCCTTGACAAAGCAGTTGTACCTAGGTGGGTGTTGGACTTCCCATGACTCAGTTTCTTTTGGCACAGGTTGCAAATGGCATCGCTGTTGTCAGAGGCAGACACACAAAAAAAATGCCACACTGCTGAGCTCTGCGATGACGGCATTCTGGTGGTGGCAACAGCATGCGTTGATGGGCGTCGGCGTGCTGTCTGGCTGATCCCTGGTGACGATGCATGCTGTCTGACTGTGCCACTATCTCCTTGAGACGACCTCCCCATGCTTCCAAATTGTCTCCTCCTCCTCCTCCTCTCTGTCTCCCCATCTGAACTTTCCCCCTCTTCTTCTACTCTTCTAGCAGGCACCCACGTGACATCCACCGACACATCATCATCAACCGCTTCACTTGTATCTGAAACATCAAGAAAGGAAGCAGCAGCGGGTACAACATCATCATCATCACACCGTACCTCCATGTCGGTAATGCTGCCTGACTGAGACTGATCACTATTATCTACATCCTCTGTCAATGATGGTTGCGCATCACTCATTTCTTCCAAATGATGTGTCAATAACTCCTGTGACAGATCAAGTGAAGCGGCTGTGGTGCTAGTGTTGGTGGTGGCGACAGGCGGGGGAGTGGCACTGGTCACTTGAGACCTGCCCAAAGCACAGCTGGACGTAGATGGTGCGTCAAGGTTAGGAGGACTAGCAGCGGAAGCTGAAGAAGATTGGGTGTCCTGTGTTAGCCATTCAACTAGGTTCTCCTCAGAAATTTTCGCGTCCCCCCTGGCACCCGGCGTCTGAACAATGTGCATATTTGTAGGGTCTAAAGAAATCACAGCACCACGACCACGACCACGGAACCTGCGGGGTGACCTGCCTCTGCCTGTCATTTTTTTTTAAATGGACACTAACAATACTATTACACCTATTGAGTGGTGGCACTGTGAAAGTGGGCACAGTATACGCTGTGATACTGACAACAAAAAAGACAGATGTTTTAAAAATAACAAATTGTTAATTTTTTTTAAATATTACAAGTACTGTGACAACAAATATGATTGTTTGGCACTAGTTGGCAAATGGGCCTGTCTGGCACACACGCTGGGAGAAAGGAAACTGCAATTCAATGGCACTAGGAGACTGAAGAATCACAGTCAAAACAGTTATGATTAACAAAAATTCCAATCCTGTGACAATAAATATGATTGGTGGCACTAATTGGCTAGTTGGGACTGGCACACAGGCAGGCAGGCAGGAGGAAAATGCAATTCAAGGGCACTAGTAGACTGCAGATTAACAGTCAAAACAGTGATGATTGACAGATTTTGGAATACTGTTAAAAGAAATATGATTGCTGGCAATAATTGGATAGTTGGGCCTGGCACACAGGCTGGCAGGCAGTAGAAAAGTGCAATTCAATGGCACAAGCAAACTGAGGACTAAGATCAACAATCAAATTTTTTTTTAATTTTAATTAGTAACTATACTGTGACAACAATTAGGATTGGTGTAAATAGTTGGCAAGACAGCCTGGCACAAAAGGCTGGCAGGCAGGAGGTAAATGCAATTCAAGGACATTAGGAGACTGAATACTGACAGTCAAAACAGTGATGATTGACAATTTTTGCAATACTGTTAAAAGAAATAGGATTGCTGGCAATAATTGGCTAGGTGGGCCTGGCACACAGCAGGCTGCAAGGCAGGAGGAAAGTGCGATTCACTGGCACCAGCAAACTGAGGATTCACCACAAATATTACCCAAAATTTTAATTTTTAATTACTAAGAATACTGTGACAACAAATATGATTAGTGTAAATATTTTTCAAGTAGGCCTGGCACACAGGCTTGGAAGGCAGGAGAAAAGTGCAATTCTAGGGCACGAGCAATCTGAGGATTAAGATCAACAATCAAGAATTTTGTAATTTTAATTAGTAACTATACTGTGACAACAATTAGGATTGGTGTAAATAGTTGGCAAGACGGCCTGGCACAAAAGGCTGGCAGGCAAGAGGTAAATGCAATTCAAGGACACTAGGAGACTGAATACTGACAGTCAAAACAGTGATGAATGACAATTTTTGCAATACTGTTAAAAGAAATAGGATTGCTGGCAATAATTGGCTAGGTGGGCCTGGCACACAGCAGGCTGCAAGGCAGGAGGAAAGTGCAATTCACTGGCACCAGCAAACTGAGGATTCCCAACAAATATTAACCAAAATTTTAATTTTTAATTACTAAGAATACTGTGACAACAATTATGATTGGTGTAAATATTTTTCAAGTAGGCCTGGCACACACGCTTGGAAGGCAGTAGAAAAGTGCAATTCTAGGGCACGAGCAAACTGAGGATTAAGATCAACAATCAAATATTTTTTAATTTTAATTAGTAACTATACTGTGACAACAATTAGGATTGGTGTAAATAGTTGGCAAGACGGCCTGGCACAAAAGGCTGGCAGGCAATAGGTAGATGCAATTCAAGGACACTAGGAAACTGATTACTGACAGTCAAAACAGTGATGATTGACCATTTTGGCAATACTGTTAAAAGAAATAGGATTGCTGGCAATAATTGGCTAGGTGGGCCTGGCACAAAGCAGGCTGCAAGGCAGGAGGAAAGTGCAATTCACTGGCACCAGCAAACTGAGGATTCGCCACAAATATTACCCAAAATTTTAATTTTTAATTAATAAGAATACTGTGACAACAAATATGATTGGTATAAATATTTTTCAAGTAGGCCTGGCACACAGGCTTGGAAGGCAGTAGAAAAGTGCAATTGTAGGGCACGAGCAAACTGAGGATTAAGATCAACAATCAAATATTTTTTAATTTTAATTAGTAACTATACTGTGACAACAATTAGGATTGGTGTAAATAGTTGGCAAGACAGCCTGGCACAAAAGGCTGGCAGGCAGGAGGTAAATGCAATTCAAGGACACTAGGAGACTGAATATTTGCAGTCCAAAAAATTATGATTTTTATTTTTTTTATATACTGTTACAAGAATTATGATTGGTACCACTAATTGGCTAGTTGGGCCTGGCAAACAGGCTGGCAGATATGAGTCGTGGATGGTAGGTAGGGCAGCAATTTAACACAGTATGCTGTGTAAGTGACAAAAACACAGGCCTGATAGAAAATTAAGTTAGATTACACTAGCAAAATATTTTAAAATTTTAGATTTTAATATTAAAATAATGTTAAGAAGTGCAATGCACATATGAGTGGTCGCACTGGCTGGCTGCTACGTAGGGCAGCAATTAACAACAGTATGCTTTGTAAGTCAGATAGACAGTTAGAAACAGGCCTGATAGAAAATAAAATTAGATTACACTAGCATAATGATTTAAAGACTTTTTTTTGGCAATTTAAAGAAAAAGGTTAAGCACATAAATATGAGTCGTGGCTGTCTAGCCTTGGAAGGGCAGCTATTAAAAACAGTAGGCTCTGTAAGTCAGATACACACACGCCTGATAGAAAATACTATTAGATTACACTAGAAAAATGATTTAAATTATTTTTTTGGGGGGGAATTAAAAAAAGGTTAAACACATATGAGTCGTGGCTCATAGACTAGGGAGGGCAGCAAGTAAACACAGTAGGCTCTGTATGTCAGCAAAACACACAGGCCTGATAGAAAATTATATTAGATTACACTATCAAACAAATTTAAACATTTATTTTTTTAAATTTAAATTAAGGTGAAGAAGATATGAGTGCTGGGTGGATGCCTGGCACAGACCAATTAACCAAAAGACTGAAAAAAAATGAGGTATATTAATGCTGAGTGAGCCTGACAGACACAGGCCTGATAGTAAATGTAATTAGATTACACTAGCAAAATATATATATATATTTTTTTTTTTTAAATTTAAAATAATGTTATAAACGGATATTAACACTGGTGGCTGGCACAGAGCAATGAACCAGAGTATATGCTGTGTGACACAGGCCTGATAAAAAATGAAAAAAAATTACACTAGCAAAAAAATTAAATTTTTTGGTTAGTTAAATTTAAACTAATGTTGTTAGGGAGATATCAGTGGTGGCAGTAATCACAGCAGCATATGCTGTGAGCCTTAAACACACAGCCTGAAAGCCAGGCAAATGCTAATAAAAAAAAAAAAAACGAAAAAAAAAAAAAAAAAACCCCACGAAATATAGCCCTAAAAAGGGCTTTTTGGGGTGCTGTGCTTGCAGCAGAGATGAGTGGAGTCCTTCTGGACTGTAAATACACTAGCCTAGCTATGTTTTTCCTATTAATGTCAGGAGCAAAAACACAACACGTCCTCTCATTAAGAAAGCAAGGTCGTTATGAGTCTAAAATGGCGGATTCCGAGTAGCTGGGAGGGTCTGTGAGGGAGTGTCTGATGTTGATTGGCTCTAATGTGTCAGACGGCTGTGACATAAAGGGTCAAATTTTCCTCAATGATGACACATAGGGGCGGATCGAACATCGCCATGTGTTCGCCCACAAACGCGAACGCGAACAAGCTATGTTCGCTGTGAACCGTTCGCGGGCGAACAGTTCGGGACATCACTAGAAGTAGATACCCCCAGAGAATGAACCTTTGATAGATTAAAAGTAAGGTTCGGGGGGGGCGGAGCTAACCGTCAAGCTGGAGAGACGTTCATAGTGGAGCTCTCTCTCACTTTAACAATTTAACTAATAATTAGAGATCTTTCTTTATATATATATTAACTTTCTCTCATAGCGACTGTCTATAGAGAGCCTGTTGGAGATTTATTTGTGGCTTGGAGAGACTACAACTTTACACTGCGGGTATTCCCGCCCGACACTGCGCTGACTGAGAGGAGCTACTCTACGCTACCAGAAGACACAGCTGATTGTCTCCTCGTCACCTGCTGGGCTCAGGTCCGATCGCCAGTGACCCCTCTGAAGTGTTACTACTGCTGCCCGGAGGGTCGGGGCTCCGCTCCGGGACAGCAGAATCCAGCTGCATACAGAACTAGCGGGGTAGAAGGAGACTACTCCCCAGCCTAAAAGATTTACCTCTTTTTGGATCCTATCTCCATTCCGGTGAGAAATTTCGCCCCTGCTTTCGGCCCGGGTACCCACGGGCAATAGAGGGGTCTTTGGCGGAGTTCTGCGCTGCCTTCCTTTTGGCGCGAACTCTCGCCATATTGCGGCCTGACTTCTTCTGGGGCCTGCTACTTCGCAGGGGAGCACACCGGAACAGCCTCTCAACTAGCAGCATCCACAGAGGGTAAGAAGCTGCCTCTAAGGGGCACAACCTTTTTCTAATTATACCGGTTACTATATTGGGGGAAAATCTGAAGTCATCCCACAAAATATAAAAGAAAAGGAAAAGAAAAACGTTTTGTAATAAGGAGTTTGAAATAAATCCTAATACCCGGTTATAAACAGCAGGTTATCTCTAAACTGCCACGAATGTTATTTAGCCCATATAAACTTGTCAATGATGCTTTATGACATCTGTCTATGAGACTCTGATATTTATGCAACGCTGAAATTACTATATGTGCACCCATTCATTTTTTAGTGCAATACCCATGCTGTTTAATGAAGTTAAAAGAAGATAAGAAGCCACAGTATTATTCTCAGTAACTTTTATATCTTGACTCTTCTAATACCAATTAAAGACCCAGATGTATATTGGTGATGTCTGTATTCTTATAAGTTGTTTTCTAATGAACATGGCTGACATTACAGTTTGAGAGGTTTCCTGGAATACATAGACCACAAAGTATAAACACTGATCTACCTGTCTCAGAGTTAATCTAATTAGGATACTCGCTCTCTACATAGGTCTGCTGAACACTCAGACTAATTGTGACATAGATTCTGGAATCCATTGTTGTACTACCTGTCAGATAAAACAGCTGCAATATTGAGCCTTTAAAACCAGTCTTATAGTGAACAGACTTTCTACTGTAAACATATAGTATTTTGAAAGTAAAGAAATAACACAGAGGTCCAGCACTTAGTGAAATACAGCTAAGTCTCTTCTCAACTCTCCTAACATAGTACTGCATACAGCTGTCGAAGTGCCCTAACACTCTTCTACTCATATAGCACAAGCGACCTTTTAAACATGTCTCATTCAAACAGGAAGAAAACTACTAATAAACATAATGAGGGACCAAAAAGAACTGTGGCGGATCACTTTCACAGTAAATTCCTGATGGAGAGAGACCTTTCAGATGAAGACTCTAGGGACTCCCCATCTGGCTTAGGTGAGGAAGAGTCACACCCTTCTGGGAAAAATTATATCTATAGCGCGGAAAATGCTACCCTCAAGGAGCTTATAAACTCCCTGTCAGCCAAGATGGACTCTCACCATACTTCCCTAAAACAGGAAATAAGAACATCTGTCGCTGATCTTAAGAGGGAAATTTCCACACTTGGAGACAGAACTGAAACCCTCGAACATAAGCATGAAGACCTTGCAACTGATCATTCCAACCTTCTCGCATATTCGCAGTCACTGGCAGAAATGATTTCTGACCTTGAAGTAAAGCTAGCGGACCTGGAGGATAGGTCCAGGTGCAATAACGTGCGTCTTAAAGGTATTCCCGAAAGTGTTACTAATGCTGATCTCACTAAATTCCTTGAACAGCTGTTTGTAGAACTGGTTGGCTCCCCACCCGATCAGGAATCCAAAATAGACAGAGCCCATAGAGCTATCAGACCTAGGAACTCAAATCAGGCACAGCCTAGAGATGTTGTTGTGAAATTACATCATTACACTTTCAAGGAAAAAATTCTTAAAGCTGCCTTCACAAACAAAGATCTTCCGGAACCTTACAAAGAATTGCAGTTCTTCCATGACCTATCATCTCATACGCTCTCAAAGAGAAGGTCTTTCCAACCTATCACCCACTGCCTCCGTAAAAATTCCATAAAATACAGATGGGGTTTCCCAGTACGCCTGTTTTTCCAGCATGACGGACTTTCTTTCACTATAACCAATCTCAAACAAGGTATGGAGCTTCTCAATAAGCTAAATCTTATTCGGATCCCTCAGGCTATACCCTCAGCCAGCCCTGAGTTGAACACAAACCAAAAAGATCACCCTGTTGCCGGTCCCACTAATTCTGATTCTACATCCTTGAGAGAGGAGACATTGGATTGTAGCCCCAAGCCTAGAAGATCCTCTCCCGCCTCCAAGAGAAGAAACACTACTCAACATGACACGTAATTTCTAGTTCCATATGGACATACCCCGAGGACTAGACAACTACTATACCTGAATTATACAGTCCTTTGAAAAAAAAAAAAAAAAAAAAAAAAAAAAGAGACTCTTGGTGATCTTAATTCACTACTATACATAGAACACTTAGAAAGTAGAGTCCTCTACTAACCCCATTTCTTCCTTACAGGTCTCACCATGAGCTAAACTGCTGTTTCTATGCTGTAAGACTGAGAGATTTATAATTGTGTATTTAATTGTTGGGGTGTTAGTAATCCCCCCCTTTGATAGTAGTACAATGATTCATGTTTTGATAATGTACCCCCTATGCAGGTTAGGCCATTGGTATTAGGCCTCCATTTTTCACATTATGTAGGTGAATGACCGATGTCTTTGAGTGTCTATGGGACCTTTTCCGGTTTTAGTCTAAAGATTTAGGTTCCCTATTAATAATATCCCTTGTGTGTTTGGTCATGCGTCTCATATATTATCTATCAGTATGTTATAACTGTTTTCTCACACGGTAAACCTTAATTTTAGATTTCTGATGTTGTAAATTTGAATGATTCTGATAAACATGCATTACGGCGCTGTCAACAATAGGCTCTTCTATCTACAGTTTAGCTTAGGCGATATTCAACTGCTGTATACCCACTGATTAACCAGAATTACTTCTAGCTGTGCCCTATTTATGTGGGGCCTTGGCTCCTTAGACATAATGATCTGGTCTTTTCCTTTAGTCTACTAGATACAATAGTTTGCTACCACATTGCAACTTAACTACATTTATTTACATATCCTTACTGTTTTAAAATTCCCAGTCATCCGGATATCAAAAAAATTAAAAAAAAAAAAATAAAAAAAAAAATAAAAAAAAAACTTGATTGAGCAATTAATTTAGGCCTAGATTTAGAGTTCGGCGGTAAAAGGGCTGTTAACGCTCCGCGGGTTTTTTTCTGGCCGCACCATAAATTTAACTCTGGTATCGAGAGTTCAAACAAATGCTGCGTTAGGCTCCAAAAAAGGAGCGTAGAGCATATTTACCGCAAATGCAACTCTCGATACCAGAGTTGCTTACGGACGCGGCCGGCCTCAAAAACGTGCTCGTGCACGATTCTCCCATAGGAAACAATGGGGCTGTTTGAGCTGAAAAAAAACCTAACACCTGCAAAAAAGCAGCGTTCAGCTCCTAACGCAGCCCCATTGTTTCCTATGGGGAAACACTTCCTACGTCTGCACCTAACACTCTAACATGTACCCCGAGTCTAAACACCCCTAACCTTACACTTATTAACCCCTAATCTGCCGCCCCCGCTATCGCTGACCCCTGCATTACACTTTTAACCCCTAATCTGCCGCTCCGTAAACCGCCGCCACCTACGTTATCCCTATGTACCCCTAATCTGCTGCCCTAACATCGCCGACCCCTATGTTATATTTATTAACCCCTAATCTGCCCCCCACAACGTCGCCGACACCTACCTACACTTATTAACCCCTAATCTGCCGAGCGGACCTGAGCGCTACTATAATAAATGTATTAACCCCTAATCCGCCTCACTAACCCTATCATAAATAGTATTAACCCCTAATCTGCCCTCCCTAACATCGCCGACACCTACCTTCAATTATTAACCCCTAATCTGCCGACCGGAGCTCACCGCTATTCTAATAAATGTATTAACCCCTAAAGCTAAGTCTAACCCTAACACTAACACCCCCCTAAGTTAAATATAATTTTTATCTAACGAAATAAATTAACTCTTATTAAATAAATGATTCCTATTTAAAGCTAAATACTTACCTGTAAAATAAATCCTAATATAGCTACAATATAAATTACATTTATATTATAGCTATTTTAGGATTAATATTTATTTTACAGGCAACTTTGTAATTATTTTAACCAGGTACAATAGCTATTAAATAGTTAAGAACTATTTAATAGTTACCTAGTTAAAATAATTACAAATTTACCTGTAAAATAAATCCTAACCTAAGTTACAAATAAACCTAACACTACACTATCAATAAATTAATTAAATAAACTACCTACAATTACCTACAATTAACCTAACACTACACTATCAATAAATTAATTAAACACAATTGCTACAAATAAATACAATTAAATAAACTATCTAAAGTACAAAAAATAAAAAAGAACTAAGTTACAGAAAATAAAAAAATATTTACAAACATAAGAAAAATATTACAACAATTTTAAACTAATTACACCTACTCTAAGCCCCCTAATAAAATAACAAAGACCCCCAAAATAAAAAATTCCCTACCCTATTCTAAAATACAAAAATTACAAGCTCTTTTACCTTACCAGCCCTGAACAGGGCCCTTTGCGGGGCATGCCCCAAGAATTGCAGCTCTTTTGCCTGTAAAAAAAAACATACAATACCCCCCCCCCACCATTACAACCCACCACCCACATACCCCTAATCTAACCCAAACCCCCTTAAATAAACCTAACACTAATCCCCTGAAGATCTTCCTACCTTGTCTTCACCATCCAGGTATCACCGATCCGTCCTGGCTCCAAGATCTTCATCCAACCCAAGCGGGGGTTGGCGATCCATAATCCGGTGCTCCAAAGTCTTCCTCCTATCCGGCAAGAAGAGGACATCCGGACCGGCAAACATCTTCTCCAAGCGGCATCTTCTATGTTCTTCCATCCGATGACGACCGGCTCCATCTTGAAGACCTCCAGCGCGGATCCATCCTCTTCTTCCGACGACTAGACGACGAATGACGGTTCCTTTAAGGGACGTCATCCAAGATGGCGTCCCTCGAATTCCGATTGGCTGATAGGATTCTATCAGCCAATCGGAATTAAGGTAGGAATTTTCTGATTGGCTGATGGAATCAGCCAATCAGAATCAAGTTCAATCCGATTGGCTGATCCAATCAGCCAATCAGATTGAGCTCGCATTCTATTGGCTGTTTATTTTTTGTACTTTAGATAGTTTATTTAATTGTATTTATTTGTAGCAATTGTGTTTAATTAATTTATTGATAGTGTAGTGTTAGGTTAATTGTAGGTAATTGTAGGTAGTTTATTTAATTAATTTATTGATAGGGTAGTGTTAGGTTTAATTATAACTTAGGTTAGGATTTATTTTACAGGTAAATTTGTAATTATTTTAACTAGGTAACTATTAAATAGTTCTTAACTATTTAATAGCTATTGTACCTGGTTAAAATAATTACAAAGTTGCCTGTAAAATAAATATTAATCCTAAAATAGCTATAATATAAATGTAATTTATATTGTAGCTATATTAGGATTTATTTTACAGGTAAGTATTTAGCTTTAAATAGGAATCATTTATTTAATAAGAGTTAATTTATTTCGTTAGATAAAAATTATATTTAACTTAGGGGGGTGTTAGTGTTAGGGTTAGACTTAGCTTTAGGGGTTAATACATTTATTAGAATAGCGGTGAGCTCCGGTCGGCAGATTAGGGGTTAATAATTGAAGGTAGGTGTCGGCGATGTTAGGGAGGGCAGATTAGGGGTTAATACTATTTATGATAGGGTTAGTGAGGCGGATTAGGGGTTAATAACTTTATTATAGTAGCGCTCAGGTCCGCTCGGCAGATTAGGGGTTAATAAGTGTAGGTAGGTGTCGGCGACGTTGTGGGGGGCAGATTAGGGGTTAATAAATATAACATAGGGGTCGGCGATGTTAGGGGCAGCAGATTAGGGGTACATAGGGATAACGTAGGTGGCGGCGATTTGCGGTCGGAAGATTAGGGGTTAATTATTTTAAGTAGCTTGCGGCGACGTTGTGGGGGGCAAGTTAGGGGTTAATAAATATAATATAGGGGTCGGCGGGGTTAGGGGCAGCAGATTAGGGGTACATAAGTATAACGTAGGTGGCGGTCGGCAGATTAGGGGTTAAAAATTTTAATCGAGTGGCGGCGGTGTGGGGGGACCTCGGTTTAGGGGTACATAGGTAGTTTATGGGTGTTAGTGTACTTTAGGGTACAGTAGTTAAGAGCTTTATAAACCGGCGTTAGCCAGAAAGCTCTTAACTCCTGCTATTTTCAGGCGGCTGGAATCTTGTCGTTAGAGCTCTAACGCTCACTGCAGAAACGACTCTAAATACCAGCGTTAGAAAGATCCCATTGAAAAGATAGGCTACGCAAATGGCGTAGGGGGATCTGCGGTATGGAAAAGTCGCGGCTGAAAAGTGAGCGTTAGACCCTTTAATCACTGACTCCAAATACCAGCGGGCGGCCAAAACCAGCGTTAGGAGCCTCTAACGCTGGTTTTGACGGCTACCGCCGAACTCTAAATCTAGGCCTTAGTGTCTATGGTGTAACTATCCTAACTGCTGCTAAAGATAAACACATATCCCCTACACCTTAAAGTATTTAATTATAGGAAAATTATACACATATTTATGTATCTAGCAAAAGCTCTATACAGTCCCTTACCAGATTTTTTTTTTCAAAAAGATATAAATGAGGATAGGGTCTATACACTCTTACTAAAGTACGATGTGAATACATATAGGAAAGGGGATTTAATGAGAGGACTCTCCATGTTATATTGTAATGGTGTTCTATTGGTTATACTTATTTTATTGCTTGAAAAGCTGCTTTTATTTTCTCAGCCTATACGTCTTTAACCTGCTCTCAATCATATTACAGGTAAACGTCAGATGAGGTATGGATAAACATTATTAAAGTTTTGTTTTAGTTCATAGTTATTCAGAGACAGGGTTTCAATAGGTCTTTGTCCTGTTGGACGGTTGATTCTAAGCCTAGACTTATATTGATTATTGTTTGTCAGAGTTACAACCTGGTTGCCCCGCCCCCCCCCCTATTCTGGGGAGGTGACCAGTGTTTTACTATTTGCGACCTATGATTATTTTGACCTATGGTTATAGTTTATGATTCTAAACATTGATATATTTAATATTCAAAATCCCTTACTCATAGCGGTGCTTACCCGCTGAATATCCCCCTAACTCCCCCTTGAAGTTATAAGTATTATTCTTTTCCCCTTCCTAGATTTCAGTGCATCCAGGAAATTTTAAAGTAAACACCCCGGCCCCACCATCACAAAGTAGGTATATTTACTAAAACTTTGACTTATGCTCTTACAAAAATAGAAGCTCTGGTGTAGATTTATAAATACGATATATACCTTGTTCTTCACTTACGTATCAGCGTATTGGTTTACCTTCCTTACCCTCAATTGCTCTTTCCTTCCCATTGCACCCTCCCCCTTTTTTTTTTTTTTTTTTTTCTCCCCCAATATCCCAATATGGAATTAAATGTGATCACACATAATGTACAAGGCCTCAATTCTCCAACCAAGAGAAGCCTACTATATTCCAACCTTAGAAAACTTAAAGCTCATGTGGTTTTTCTTCAGGAGACCCATTGGATTAGATCTCCAGGCAACCAATTCTCTTTCAAAAATTTCTCAAATAGATTAGAAGCTTCCTATTCCACTAAGTCTAGAGGTGTGGCCATCTTATTCAAAGATACGTTACAAGTTGAAAATATACACACCGAAATAGACCCAGAGGCTAGATTTGTTATTTCTATCTGCAAAATAAACGAACGAAAATATACCTTGGTCAATCTATATGCCCCAAATTCCAAACAAATACCTTTTCTAAAACGTGTCTTTAAGCTTGCTACTTTGATCAGACAGGGTACTTTAATAATTGGAGGAGACTTCAATTTAATATTGGATCCCCTAAAAGATAGAAAAGGGACAATCAGACCAGTTCCAGACAGAGCAACCACCTCCCTGTCTAATGCATTTAGGAATCTAGTTGCACAATACAGTCTTTACTATTCATGGAGAGCTAAGCACCCCTCAGATAATGATTATACTTTTTACTCTAGTGCTCATAAGATGTTCTCTAGATTAGACTATATATTCGTCGAAACACACACTCCTCTAAAATTGAGGTAATCGCTTGGTCTGACCATGACCTCGTGGTTATCTCCTTCTTCCCCACCCATGCTGCAACTCCTAAAAAATGGAGATATGAAGCATGGCTAGTGACAAACCCCCACACGCGCCAGGAAATTAGAATCAAGTTACAAGAATTTATACAGAACAATGATAATCAACAAACGGACATTCAATTTATTTGGGCCTCGCTTAAGGCTTATTTTAGAGGGATTCTAATTAACAAAGCCGTAATAACTAAGAAAAATCAAGGTAGATCGCTCGCCGAACTCACATGTGAATTCAGGCGCCAAACTGCCTTTCTTAAATTACATCCCTCGGTGCAAGGCGCGAGACAGCTTAAACACTTAAGAGATGAACTTAACAAGCTGGAACTAATCAAGGTACAAAAAACCCTCTTTAGTCTCAAACAAACCTACTATTATCTCAGCAACAAAGCCAACACTATGATGGCATCTAAGCTCAGAATGAGACAAGCACAACGTGCAATATCCTCCATTTCGTTGGAGGGTAAACTTGCGACATCTCTGGGCGATATCGGAGAATTGTTTCGAACCTTCTATGCCAAACTTTATAGCTTAACCAATGAGTCCTCGATTGAAACATACTCCATTGAGGAAATAAACTCGTTTTTGGGAACTCTACAACTTCCTAAAATTAATGAAGAGGCAGAGGCCATGTTAAGATCCCCGATATCCTTAGAGGAATTGCGAGCTGTAATCGCTCAGCTTAAAAGTAACAAGGCCCCGGGCCCGGATGGGTTTACAGGCCACTTTTACAAAACTTTTGGCGACATCCTAGAACCAGTATTACTTAGAACCATCAACTCTTTTATGAATACCGGGTCGTGTCTGGCTGAATCCTTGGAAGCAGATATCATTACCATTTTAAAACCAAGTAAAGACCCTACTTCATGTCAGAACTATAGACCAATATCTCTGATTAATTCAGATATAAAAATTTACTCCAAAATCTTGGCCAATAGATTATCTAAGGTTGTATGCTCCTTGGTCCACCCGGACCAGGTGGGATTTATTCCAAACAGAGAGGGTCCTGATAACACCAGAAGGATATTCAACATATTATTTGAGGCTAAGAATGGGAAGATTCCCCTCCTGGCCCTGTCATTGGACGCTGAGAAGGCGTTTGACAGGGTCAGGTGGGACTATCTGTGGTGTGCGTTGGAGGCTTTCCACATCCCCCCTCAATTTATCAGAGCGATAAAGGTCTTATATTCTGCCCCTACAGCAAAAATCAATGGAGTCGGATTCCAGTCTACTCCTTTCAGTATCTTAAACGGAACCAGGCAGGGCTGCCCCTTATCCCCGATACTATTTGCTTTAGCTATTGAGCCTCTGGCTCAGCTCATCAGAAAAGATTCTGATATTACAGGCATTAACTTTGGAGGGTCTATACACAAGATAGCACTATTTGCAGACGATGTCACTCTACTACTCACGTCGCCATCCACATCCCTCCCGGCAGTTTTCAGATGCCTGGACGTCTTCTCCAGATGTAGCTTTTATAAGCTGAATTATTCAAAGACTGAAGTATTTCACGTAAATATACCAATTGCAGAATTGAATCTTCTGCAAAGAGGATTTGACTTCTCATGGTCAGCCGTCTCTATCAAGCATTTGGGCATTCATCTAAGCCCAGATCCTGATGTTGTAATACAGAAAAACTTTGCTAACCGAATACCGGAATTCCAGAAGCTTCTTGAAAGCTGGGAGTTCAGGGAATTCTCATGGACGGGCCGAATTGCAGCGGTCAAAATGACGCTCCTTCCTAAAATCACATACCTATTCAGGTGCATAACCCTTACGGTCCCAAGGCCGATTTTAAACAAACTACAGAGCCTTATCTCAAGATATGTGTGGAAGGGTGAGAGACCCAGAATTGCCACGGCGATTATCCAACAACCTATTGTTAGGGGGGTTTGGCCTACCCGAGCATCCTGATCTATCATGACGCTGAACGCCTGGCTCATCTTATGGGTTGGAGTCTGAGGGCTGACCAGCCCAGATGGTATGAAGTGGAACAGTCCCTTCTTCCTAGGGGTATCCTGCTTTCCGACCTTCCCTGGATTCCGGTACATGTTCGCACGTCCATTCAGATTACTCACCCTATTATCCTTAACACCTTGGTACATTGGGACTCCAGAAAAAACATGGAAACTATCGCCCCTCACCCGTCACCAATCTACAGGATACGAAACATCCTGATCTCTATGCCAGAAACCCATCTGAATAGCTGGTCTGAAACCGCCAACATGCCCACTGCATCCTTATACAGGGGGGAAACTCTCCTGCCATTTGAGGAGATTAAGGCTAAAATCCCCATTCCTACTACTCTGAGGTTTGAATATATCAGACTTGCTAGTATTCTCAAAGCTTGGGGGCTATCGGGGCAACCTACAAGAACCCCTACTAGATGGGAGCAAAGATGGAACATGGGCACATTACTGAGGGGCTCCCTCTCTTTCCACTACAATCTTATGATCATGCCGTTGCGACCTATAAAGCACAACCAATACAGGGCATGGGAAAGGGAACTCCAAACCGACGATGAGATTGGAATGTGGCTTGACGAGATTGTTAAAGCAAAAAAAATCCTGCATAGTGCAACCCTCTGGGAACTATATTATAAAATAACGACTAGATGGCATTTCGTCCCGGTCACACTGAATAAATTTTATAAAACGTCATCTCCCTTGTGTTGGCGGAATTGTGGGCATCTTGGCACACAAACCCACATATGGTGGGACTGCCCAGTAATTAGGGAAACCTGGGGATATGCGTTCTCCACTCTTCACTCGCTCAGTATCTTCTTAAGCCCAACGCCGTCCGTGGGTCTCCTGCACCATAACCTTCCAGTAATGTCTGAAGTGGACAAAAACATTACCTTGTATGTCCTTATGGCCACCAAGTTGGCTATTGCCAGGGATTGGAAACAGGCTTCTTGCCCTTCACCAAGAAAAATTAGGGACATAATTGATCATATTAGTAAGATGGAGGAGTTTGCCTTCAGAAGCTTGAACAAGCTTGAACTCTATCAGGAAATTTGGTGTAAATGGAGTAAGATACATGATTCCTAGACATACAAAAATATAGAATATTTGTTCTGGGATAAGCAGAATTTTTTTTTTCTTTCCCTCTCCCTCTCTTCCTCTATCCCTCCCCCCCCCATCCCCCTCAACTCGCCTATTAGGCTTACCGAAACCTTTGGTGTCTGGCAATCCTATCTATATACTTTCTATCATAATCCAAGGATGCAGAGCTACTCTATTAAAGAAATAAATTAACCATCAATCTAAATATGTTTTATTACCTATGTCGGGAAAAAATAGGTCTTATTAGGATGCACTGAATGATTTAAGATTTAAGGTCTGGACACTAGTTTAGCATCTAAAATTTCTTTCTATGCATATATGAAAGTGTCCTTCTCAACTGGGAAAATATTAATAAAAACACAATAAAAAATTAGGTTTTCATTTATATATGTAAGCTTTTGCTAGTTTAACTAAACTACTATATTTCTTATGATTTATATAGTTTATACTAATCCTGTCATGTACAGATGCCTTTTGGTGTCTAAGAAGGTTTGTTTTTGATACCTTGTAAATGTTTTGACCGTTTAGATTGTGTATAAACTGGCCTTTTGTTTAGGCTATATGTGTTAAACTTATGCAATACCTCAATAAAAAACTGATTTGGAAAAAAAAAAGTAAGGTTCGATCTGCTAAATGTTTACTTGCGTATCTTCAAGTTTGTCACTTGTTTTATGAGATTACTAAGGAATTCAACTTTTCCTGGAATCACCAAGGGATACAGATGGGAATTGCCCTTTCTAAAGCAGGTAATCATATTAACTTTTGGTAAAAAATTATATTCTCCAATCTTGGAGATAACAAATATCCTAACCTTCTGTACCACTTGGTATCAAGATTTAGAGATATTACATACAGTTATTTTTAAACATAGTACCCAGAGAGTAGAGAGGTCCATGCTCTCCGTGTCTTGGCGAGAATCCCACCTTAAGTTAATTAATCGGGTTTACACTACCCCCTTTAAAATTAATAAATGGTATCCAAATAGCCAAAACAATTGCCCACATTGTAATTCTCCTGAAGCCAACCTGTCTTATATGTTCTGGTGCTATCCTAAAATTAAAAAATGCTGGCATCGTATAAAATTTTGGTTAAATAAGGTTCTGAGAAATAATATTAAACTTGAGAAAAAGCATATATTTTTGCTCTATGAGAGATACAATAAATGTCACAACATTGATTTTATTAGTATAACCATTTTAGGAGGGTGGTATTTAATTCTAAAAAATTGGAAGAGCAGAAAAGAACCAACTATAAACAATCTTGCATACTTACTGCAATCGCAAGCAATCATAGAACAGTTTGATAGTTCTATCTCCTCCGAAAACAGTATCAGGAACTATTGTAAGAAATGGCTATGCTTTATTAAACAATATCCCAATAATATATCACATAAATTTCTAGCCCCCTTGACAGATTTAGAATCCCTCTAATCACTAATTTGCAGTTGAAATCTCTCTGCCCAATATACATATAATTTCCCAATTTGGGCCGTTAGTGTCAATAGGGGGAGGGCTTGGGGGCCAGAGAATGGAGAGGAAAGGGGACGATGGAGAGGGTGCTTTTTTTCCTCTTCTTTTTGAGGGATATTAGAGGTATAATATACCATTTTTTCTATGGATCTGTAAATATCCGAGCTATGGATATTTCCTAACAGATAGAATACTGTTAGATCTCAAATTAATATTTTTTTTTTCAAGACTAATGTGTAACTAACTTTATCAAGGACAAATTCTCTCTGTATTTATGTTTTCATGAAGTTTGATTTTTATATGAATATGTAATAAGTTACTTTGTTTTATTTAAGCCCTTTTTTTCCTTTTCTCACCATGTCACTGTGATAATAACAGAATAACAATAAAAAACATAATATAAAAAAAGAGTGTACAATAGAACATTATTTCCAAACCAAGCTTCTATCTGTATTCAAAATCCTAACTGCCAGATTATGAGTTTTGTCGGTAAAGACTTGCGGGGCTAACAAGCCTTTTTTTTCCAGCGCTCACTTAAGCCAATGCTGGTATTACAAGTTTTCTGAATGGCTGCGTTAGCCTCAGAAAAGTGAGCTTGGAGCAAATTTTGCTCCACTTCTCACTGTAATACCAGCATTGATTAAGTCAGCGGTAAGCTGGCTAAAACGTGCTTGTGCACGATTTCCCCATAGGAAACAATGGGGCTGAGCTGGCTGTAAAAAAAACCTAACACCTGCAAAAAAGCAGCGTCCAGCTTCTAACGCAGCCCCATTGTTTCCTATGGGGAAATTAATTTTATTTCTGCACCTAACATGAACCCCAAGTCTAAACACCCCTAATATTACATTTATTAACCCCTAATCTGCCGCCCCCGACATAGTCGCCACCTACCTTATATTATTAACCCCTAATCTGCCGCTCCGGACACCACCGCCACCTAGATTATACTTATGAAACCCTAATCTGCTGCCCCCAACATCGCCGAACCCTACATTATATTTATTAACCCCTAATCTGCCGTCCCCAACGTCGCCGCAACCTAACTACACTTATTAACCCCTAATCTGCCGACCGCACACCGCCGCCAATTTAATAAATGTGTTAACCCCTAAACCGTCGCACTCCCACCTCGCAAACACTAGTTCATTTTTATTAACCTCTAATCTGCCTGCCCTAACATCGCCGACACCTACTTACATTTATTAACCCCTAATCTGCCACCCCCAACATCGCCGCTACTATAATAAAGTTATGAACCCCTAAACCTAAGTCTAACCCTAACACCCCCCTAATTTAAATATAATTTAAATACATCTAAATAAAATAACTACAATTAAATAAATTATTCCTATTTAAAACTAAATACTTACCTGTAAAATAAACCATACTAAGGCCTAGATTTGGAGTTTGGCGGTAAAAGGGCTGTTAACGCTCCGCAGGCTTTTTTCTGACCGCACCATAAATTTAACTCTGGTGTCGAGAGTTCAAACAAATGCTGCGTTAGGCTCCAAAAAAGGAGCGTAGAGCATTTTTACCGCAAATGCAACTCTCGATACCAGAGTTGCTTACGGACGCGGCCGGCCTCAAAAACGTGCTCGTGCACGATTCTCCCATAGGAAACAATGGGGCTGTTTGAGCTGAAAAAAAACCTAACACCTGCAAAAAAGCAGCGTTCAGCTCCTAACGCAGCCCCATTGTTTCCTATGGGGAAACACTTCCTACGTCTGCACCTAACACTCTAACATGTACCCCGAGTCTAAACACCCCTAACCTTACACTTATTAACCCCTAATCTGCCGCCCCCGCTATCGCTGACCCCTGCATATTTTTTAACCCCTAATCTGCCGCTCCGTAAACCGCCGCAACCTACGTTATCCCTATGTACCCCTAATCTGCTGCCCCTAACACCGCCGACCCCTATATTATATTTATTAACCCCTAATCTGCCCCCCACAACGTCGCCGACACCTGCCTACACTTATTAACCCCTAATCTGCCGAGCGGACCGCACCGCTACTATAATAAAGTTATTAACCCCTAACCCGCCTCACTAACCCTATCATAAATAGTATTAACCCCTAATCTGCCCTCCCTAACATCGCCGACACCTAACTTCAATTATTAACCCCTAATCTGACGACCGGAGCTCACCGCTATTCTAATAAATGTATTAACCCCTAAAGCTAAGTCTAACCCTAACACTAACACCCCCCAAACTTAAATATAATTTACATCTAACGAAATAAATTAACTCTTATTAAATAAATTATTCCTATTTAAAGCTAAATACTTACCTGTAAAATAAATCCTAATATAGCTACAATATAAATTATAATTATATTATAGCTATTTTAGGATTAATATTTATTTTACAGGCAACTTTGTAATTATTTTAACCAGGTACAATAGCTATTAAATAGTTAATAACTATTTAATAGTTACCTAGTTAAAATAATAACTAATTTACCTGTAAAATAAATCCTAACCTAAGATATAATTAAACCTAACACTACCCTATCAATAAAATAATTAAATAAACTACCTACAATTACCTACAATTAACCTAACACTACACTATCAATAAATTAATTAAACACAATTCCTACAAATAAATACAATTAAATAAACTAGCTAAAGTACAAAAAATAAAAAAGAACTAAGTTACAAAAAATAAAAAAATATTTACAAACATAAGAAAAATATTACAACAATTTAAAACTAATTACACCTACTCTAAGCCCCCTAATAAAATAACAAAGACCCCCAAAATAAAAAATTCCCTACCCTATTCTAAATTAAAAAAGTTACAAGCTCTTTTACCTTACCAGCCCTGAACAGGGCCCTTTGCGGGGCATGCCCCAACAATTTCATCTCTTTTGCCTGTAAAAGAATAAATACAATACCCCCCCCCCCAACATTACAACCCACCACCCACATACCCCTAATCTAACCCAAACCCCCCTTAAATAAACCTAACACTAAGCCCCTGAAGATCTTCCTACCTTGTCTTCACCATCCAGGTTCACCGATCCGTCCTGAAGAGCTCTTCCGATGTCCTGATCCAAGCCCAAGCGGGGGGCTGAAGAGGTCCATGATCCGGTCAAAGTCTTCATCCAAGCGGGGCAGAAGAGGATCTTCCATCCGATTGAAGTCATCATCCAGGCGGCATCTTCTATGGTCTTCCATCCGGAGCGAAGCGGCAGGATCCTGAAGACCTCCAGCGCGGAACATCCATCCGGACCGACGACTGAACGACGAATGACTGTTCCTTTAAGGGACGTCATCCAAGATGGCGTCCCTCGAATTCCGATTGGCTGATAGGATTCTATCAGCCAATCGGAATTAAGGTAGGAATTTTCTGATTGGCTGATGGAATCAGCCAATCAGAATCTAGTTCAATCCGATTGGCTGATCCAATCAGCCAATCAGATTGAGCTTGCATTCTATTGGCTGTTCCGATCAGCCAATAGAATGCGAGCTCAATCTGATTGGCTGATTGGATCAGCCAATCGGATTGAACTTGATTCTGATTGGCTGATTCCATCAGCCAATCAGAAAATTCCTACCTTAATTCCGATTGGCTGATAGAATCCTATCAGCCAATCGGAATTCGAGGGACGCCATCTTGGATGACGTCCCTTAAAGGAACCGTCATTAGTCGGGAGACAACGGAAGAAGAGGATGGATCCGCGTCGCCTGCTTCAAGATGGACCCGCTCCGCACCGGATGGAAGAAGATCGAAGATGCCGCTTGGAGAAGATGTTTGCCGGTCCGGATGTCCTCTTCTTGCCGGATAGGAGGAAGACTTTGGAGCCTCTTCTGGACCTCTTCAGCACCGGATGATGGATCGCCAACCCCCGCTTGGGTTGGATGAAGATCTTGGAGCCAGGACGGATCGGTGAACCTGGTATGGTGAAGACAAGGTAGGAAGATCTTCAGGGGCTTAGTGTTAGGTTTATTTAAGGGGGGTTTGGGTTAGATTAGGGGTATGTGGGTGGTGGGTTGTAATGTTGGGGGGGTATTGTATTTATTCTTTTACAGGCAAAAGAGCTGAAATTCTTGGGGCATGCCCCCAAAGGGCCCTGTTCAGGGCTGGTAAGGTAAAAGAGCTTGTAACTTTTTTAATTTAGAATAGGGTAGGGAATTTTTTATTTTGGGGGGCTTTGTTATTTTATTAGGGGGCTTAGAGTAGGTGTAATTAGTTTAAAATTGTTGTAATATTTTTCTTATGTTTGTAAATATTTTTTTATTTTTTGTAACTTAGTTCTTTTTTATTTTTTGTACTTTAGCTAGTTTATTTAATTGTATTTATTTGTAGCAATTGTGTTTAATTAATTTATTGATAGTGTAGTGTTAGGTTAATTGTAGGTAATTGTAGGTAGTTTATTTAATTATTTTATTGATAGGGTAGTGTTAGGTTTAATTATATCTTAGGTTAGGATTTATTTTACAGGTAAATTTGTTATTATTTTAAATAGGTAACTATTAAATAGTTCTTAACTATTTAATAGCTATTGTACCTAGTTAAAATAAATACCAAGTTGCCTGTAAAATAAATATTAATCCTAAAATAGCTATAATATAATTATAATTTATATTGTAGCTATATTAGGATTTATTTTACAGGTAAGTATTTAGCTTTAAATAGGAATAATTTATTTAATAAGAGTTAATTTATTTTGTTAGATGTAAATTATATTTAAGTTAGGGGGGTGTTAGTGTTAGGGTTAGACTTAGCTTTAGGGGTTAATCAATTTATTAGAATAGCGGTGAGCTCCGGTCGTCAGATTAGGGGTTAATAATTGAAGTTAGGTGTCGGCGATGTTAGGGAGGGCAGATTAGGGGGTTAATACTATTTATGATAGGGTTAGTGAGGCGGGTTAGGGGTTAATAACTTTATTACAGTAGCGGTGCGGTCCGCTCGGCAGATTAGGGGTTAATAAGTGTAGGCAGGTGTCGGCGACGTTGAGGGGGGCAGATTAGGGGTTAATAAATATAATATAGGGGTCGGCGGTGTTAGGGGTAGCAGATTAGGGGTACATAGGGATAACGTAGGTGGCGGCGCTTTGCGGTCGGAAGATTAGGGGTTAATTATTTTAAGTAGCTGGCGGCGACGTTGTGGGGGGCAGGTTAGGGGTTAATAAATGTAATACAGGGGTCGGCGGGGTTAGGGGCAGCAGATTAGGGGTACATACGTATAACGTAGGTGGCGGTCGGCAGATTAGGGGTTAAAAATTTTAATCGAGTGGCGGCGATGTGGGGGGACCTCGGTTTAGGGGTACATAGGTAGTTTATGGGTGTTAGTGTACTTTAGGGTACAGTAGTTAAGAGCTTTATGAACCGGCGTTAGCCAGAAAGCTCTTAACTCCTGCTATTTTCAGGCGGCTGGAATTTTGTCGTTAGAGCTCTAACGCTCACTTCAGAAACGACTCTAAATACCGGCGTTAGAAAGATCCCATTGAAAAGATAGGATACGCAAATGGCGTAGGGGGATCTGCGGTATGGAAAAGTCGCGGCTGAAAAGTGAGCGTTAGACCCTTTAATCACTGACTCCAAATACCAGCGGGCGGCCAAAACCAGCGTTAGAGGCTCCTAACGCTGGTTTTGACGGCTACCGCCGAACTCCAAATCTAGGCCTAAGATAGCTACAATATAACTAATAGTTACATTGTAGCTATCTTATGATTTATTTTTATTTTACTAGCAAATTTGTATTTATTTTAATTAGGTAGAATAGTTACTAAATAGTTATTTACTATTTAATAACTACCTAACTAAAATAAATACAAAATTACCTGTAAAATAAATACAATGGGGGGTAGTTATCAAGCCGTCAACCTCAAATACGCTTGAATTCCACAGCGTATTTGTGGCGAGGCTGATTCGCCTTAGTTATCAAAGGCTCGAGACCGGCAAAAGTAGAATTTTGTGACGTAAACTTCGATCCGCCGGACTCCGTCCGACACAGATCGATTCTTACATCACTCCAGATGTTCCGCACACAAGTGCGGCACAATCTCACTACTTTTGCTAGTTATCAAATGACTAGCAGGTACGCTCGGCACTTTTACGGCCCAGCGTACCTGGTTTTCAAACCGCCACCCCTGGAGGCGGCGGATCCCATAGGAATCAATGGGAGTCTGACCATAGCGAAAGTACAAGTTCGCTGCTGCCCGACATCCCATTGATTCCTATGGGAGCTGTCTACACCTAGCACCCTAACATGTACCCCGAGTCTAAACACCACTAATCTGTCCCCCCTACACCGCCGCATCTAAATAAAGTTATTACCCCCTAAACTGCCGCTCCAGGAGCCCACCGCAACTATAATAAATGTATTAACCCCTAAACCGCCGCTCCCTGAACCCGCCGCAACCTATATTAAACTTATTAACCCCTAATCTGCCCCCCCTACACCGTCGCCACCTATAATAAATTTATTAACCCCTATCCTGCCCCCCACTACACCGCCGCCACTGTAATAAAATTATTAACCCCTAAACCTAAGTCTAAGCCTAACGCCCCCCTAACTTAAATATTAATTAAATAAATCTAAATAATATTTCTATTATTAACTAAGTTAATCCTATTTAAAACTAAATACTTACCTTTAAAATAAACCCTAATATAGCTACAATATAAATAATAATTATATTGTAGCTATGTTAGGATTTATTTTTATTTTACAGGCATCTTTCAATTTATTTTAACTAGGTACAATAGATATTAAATAGTTATTAACTATTTAATAGCTACCTAGCTAAAATAAATTGAAATTTACCTGTAAAATAAATCCTAACCTAAGTTACAATTACACCTAACACTACACTATACTTAAATAAATTATTCCTATTTAACACTAAATACTTACCTGTAAAATAAACCCATAGGCCTAGATTTGGAGTTCGGCGGTAAAAGGGCTGTTAACGCTCCGCTGGCTTTTTTCTGGCCGCACCATAAATTTAACTCTGGTATCGAGAGTTTAATCAAATGCTGCGTTAGGCTCCAAAAAAGGAGCGTAGAGCATTTTTACCGCAAATGCAACTCTCGATACCAGAGTTGCTTACGGACGCGGCCGGCCTCAAAAACGTGCTCGTGCACGATATCCCCATAGGAAACAATGGGGCTGTTTGAGCTGAAAAAAAACCTAACACCTGCAAAAAAGCAGCGTTCAGCTCCTAACGCAGCCCCATTGTTTCCTAAGGGGAAACACTTCCTACGTCTGAACCTAACACCCTAACATGTACCCCGAGTCTAAACACCCCTAACCTTACACTTATTAACCCCTAATCTGCCGCCCCCGCTATCGCTGACCCCTGCATATTTTTTTTAACCCCTAATCTGCCGCTCCATAAACCGCCGCAACCTACGTTATCCCTATGTACCCCTAATCTGCTGCCCTAACATCGCCGACCCCTATATTATATTTATTAACCCCTAATCTGCCCCCCTCAACGTCGCCGACACCTGCCTACACTTATTAACCCCTAATCTGCCGAGCGGACCTGAGCGCTACTATAATAAAGTTATTAACCCCTAATCCGCCTCACTAACCCTATCATAAATAGTATTAACCCCTAATCTGCCCTCCCTAACATCGCCGACACCTACCTTCAATTATTAACCCCTAATCTTCCGATCGGAGCTCACCGCTATTCTAATAAATGGATTAACCCCTAAAGCTAAGTCTAACCCTAACACTAACACCCCCCTAAGTTAAATATAATTTACATCTAACGAAATTAATTAACTCTTATTAAATAAATGATTCCTATTTTAAGCTAAATACTTACCTGTAAAATAAATCCTAATATAGCTACAATATAAATTATAATTATATTATAGCTATTTTAGGATTAATATTTATTTTACAGGCAACTTTGTAATTATTTTAACCAGGTACAATAGCTATTAAATAGTTAAGAACTATTTAATAGTTACCTAGTTAAAATAATAACAAATTTACCTGTAAAATAAATCCTAACCTAAGATATAATTAAACCTAACACTACCCTATCAATAAAATAATTAAATAAACTACCTACAATTACCTACAATTAACCTAACACTACACTATCAATAAATTAATTAAACACAATTCCTACAAATAAATACAATTAAATAAACTAGCTAAAGTACAAAAAATAAAAAAGAACTAAGTTACAAAAAATAAAAAAATATTTACAAACATAAGAAAAATATTACAACAATTTTAAACTAATTACACCTACTCTAAGCCCCCTAATAAAATAACAAAGCCCCCCAAAATAAAAAATTCCCTACCCTATTTTAAATTAAAAAAGTTACAAGCTCTTTTACCTTACCAGCCCTGAACAGGGCCCTTTGCGGGGCATGCCCCAAGAAGTTCAGCTCTTTTGCCTGTAAAAAAAAACATACAATACCCCCCCCCCCCAACATTACAACCCACCACCCACATACCCCTAATCTAACCCAAACCCCCCTTAAATAAACCTAACACTAATCCCCTGAAGATCTTCCTACCTTGTCTTCACCATCCAGGTATCACCGATCCATCCTGGCTCCAAGATCTTCATCCAACCCAAGCGGGGGTTGGCGATCCATAATCCGGTGCTGAAGAGGTCCAGAAGAGGCTCCAAAGTCTTCCTCCTATCCGGCAAGAAGAGGACATCCGGACCGGCAAACATCTTCTCCAAGCGGCATCTTCGATCTTCTTCCATCCGGAGCGAAGCGGCAGGATCCTGAAGACCTCCAGCGCGGAACATCCATCCGGACCGACGACTGAACGACGAATGACTGTTCCTTTAAGGGACGTCATCCAAGATGGCGTCCCTCGAATTCCGATTGGCTGATAGGATTCTATCAGCCAATCGGAATTAAGGTAGGAATTTTCTGATTGGCTGATGGAATCAGCCAATCAGAATCAAGTTCAATCCGATTGGCTGATCCAATCAGCCAATCAGATTGAGCTCGCATTCTATTGGCTGTTCCGATCAGCCAATAGAATGCGAGCTCAATCTGATTGGCTGATTGGATCGGCCAATCGGATTGAACTAGATTCTGATTGGCTGATTCCATCAGCCAATCAGAAAATTCCTACCTTAATTCCGATTGGCTGATAGAATCCTATCAGCCAATCGGAATTCGAGGGACGCCATCTTGGATGACGTCCCTTAAAGGAACAGTCATTCGTCGTTCAGTCGTCGGTCCGGATGGATGTTCCGCGCTGGAGGTCTTCAGGATCCTGCCGCTTCGCTCCGGATGGAAGAAGATCGAAGATGCCGCTTGGAGAAGATGTTTGCCGGTCCGGATGTCCTCTTCTTGCCGGATAGGAGGAAGACTTTGGAGCCTCTTCTGGACCTCTTCAGCACCGGATTATGGATCGCCAACCCCCGCTTGGGTTGGATGAAGATCTTGGAGCCAGGACGGATCGGTGATACCTGGATGGTGAAGACAAGGTAGGAAGATCTTCAGGGGATTAGTGTTAGGTTTATTTAAGGGGGGTTTGGGTTAGATTAGGGGTATGTGGGTGGTGGGTTGTAATGTTGGGGGGGGGTATTGTATGTTTTTTTTTACAGGCAAAAGAGCTGAACTTCTTGGGGCATGCCCCGCAAAGGGCCCTGTTCAGGGCTGGTAAGGTAAAAGAGCTTGTAACTTTTTTAATTTAGAATAGGGTAGGGAATTTTTTATTTTGGGGGGCTTTGTTATTTTATTAGGGGGCTTAGAGTAGGTGTAATTAGTTTAAAATTGTTGTAATATTTTTCTTATGTTTGTAAATATTTTTTTATTTTCTGTAACTTAGTTCTTTTTTATTTTTTGTACTTTAGCTAGTTTATTTAATTGTATTTATTTGTAGGAATTGTGTTTAATTAATTTATTGATAGTGTAGTGTTAGGTTAATTGTAGGTAATTGTAGGTAGTTTATTTAATTATTTTATTGATAGGGTAGTGTTAGGTTTAATTATAACTTAGGTTAGGATTTATTTTACAGGTAAATTTGTTATTATTTTAACTAGGTAACTATTAAATAGTTCTTAACTATTTAATAGCTATTGTACCTGGTTAAAATAATTACAAAGTTGCCTGTAAAATAAATATTAATCCTAAAATAGCTATAATATAATTATAATTTATATTGTAGCTATATTAGGATTTATTTTACAGGTAAGTATTTAGCTTTAAATAGGAATCATTTATTTAATAAGAGTTAATTAATTTCGTTAGATGTAAATTATATTTAATTTAGGGGGGTGTTAGTGTTAGGGTTAGACTTAGCTTTAGGGGTTAATCCATTTATTAGAATAGCGGTGAGCTCCGATCGGAAGATTAGGGGTTAATAATTGAAGGTAGGTGTCGGCGATGTTAGGGAGGGCAGATTAGGGGTTAATACTATTTATGATAGGGTTAGTGAGGCGGATTAGGGGTTAATAACTTTATTATAGTAGCGCTCAGGTCCGCTCGGCAGATTAGGGGTTAATAAGTGTAGGCAGGTGTCGACGACGTTGTGGGGGGCAGATTAGGGGTTAATAAATATAATATAGGGGTCGGCGGTGTTAGGGGTAGCAGATTAGGGGTACATAGGGATAACGTAGGTGGCGGCGCTTTGCGGTCGGAAGATTAGGGGTTAATTATTTTAAGTAGCTGGCGGCGATGTTGTGGGGGGCAGGTTAGGGGTTAATAAATATAATACAGGGGTCGGCGGGGTTAGGGGCAGCAGATTAGGGGTACATAAGTATAACGTAGGTGGCGGTCGGCAGATTAGGGGTTAAAAATTTTAATCGAGTGTCGGCGATGTGGGGGGGGCCTCGGTTTAGGGGTACATAGGTAGTTTATGGGTGTTAGTGTACTTTAGGGTACAGTAGTTAAGAGCTTTATGAACCGGCGTTAGCCAGAAAGCTCTTAACTCCTGCTATTTTCAGGCGGCTGGAATCTTGTCGTTAGAGCTCTAACGCTCACTTCAGAAACGACTCTAAATACCAGCGTTAGAAAGATCCCATTGAAAAGATAGGCTACGCAAATGGCGTAGGGGGATCTGCGGTATGGAAAAGTCGCGGCTGAAAAGTGAGCGTTAGACCCTTTAATCACTGACTCCAAATACCAGCGGGCGGCCAAAACCAGCGTTAGGAGCCTCTAACGCTGGTTTTGACGGCTACCGCCGAACTCCAAATCTAGGCCTAAGATAGCTACAATATAAATAATAATTATATTGTAGCTATCTTAGGATTTATATTTATTTTACAGGTAACTTTGTATTTATTTTAGCTAGTTAGAATAGTTATTAAATAGTTATTAAATAGTTAATAACTACCTAGCTAAAAGAAATACAAAATTACCTGTAAAATAAATCCTAACCTAAGTTACAATTAAACCTAATACTACACTATCATTAAATTAATTAAATAAACTACCTACAAATAACTACAATTAAATACAATTACATAAACTAACTAAAGTACAAAAAATAAAAAAAGCTAAGTTACAAAAAATAAAAAAAATAAGTTACAAACATTTCAAAAATATTACAACAATTTTAAGCTACTTACACCTAATCTAAGCCCCCTAATAAAATAACAAAGCCCCCCAAAATAAAAAAAATTCCCTACCCTATTCTACATTAAATAAAGTTCAAAGCTCTTTTACCTTACCAGCCCTTAAAAGGGCCATTTGTGGGGGCATGCCCCAAAAAGTTCAGCTCTTTTGCCTGTAAAAGAAAAATACAACCCCCCCCACATTAAAACCCAC
This sequence comes from Bombina bombina, assembly GCF_027579735.1. Classification (NCBI taxonomy): domain Eukaryota; kingdom Metazoa; phylum Chordata; class Amphibia; order Anura; family Bombinatoridae; genus Bombina; species Bombina bombina. Next base: position 90,983,739 of record NC_069505.1, on the reverse strand, counting down.
CACCCACATACCCCTAATCTAACCCAAACCCCCCTTACAAAAACCTAACACTAATCCCCTGAAGATCATCCTACCTTGAGTCGTCTTCACTCAGCCGAGCAGCGATGGAACCGAAGTGGACATCCGGAGCGGAAGAAGTTAATCCTCCAAGCGGCGCTGAAGAAATCTTCCATCCGATGAAGTCATCATCCAGGCGGCGCTGAAGAAGTCTTCGATCCGGGCGATGTCATCTTCCAAGAGGCGCTGAAGAGGTCTTCTATCCGGGCGATGTCATCTTCCAAGCCGGGTATTGAATCTTCCTCCCGCCGACGCGGAACATGCTTCTTCACCGACGGACTACGACGAATGAAGGCTCCTTTAAGGGACGTCATCCAAGATGGCGTCCCCTCAATTACGATTGGCTGATAGGATTCTATCCGCCAATCGGAATTAAGGTAGGAAAAATCTGATTGGCTGATGGAATCAGCCAATCAGATTCAAGTTCAATCCGATTGGCTGATCCAATCAGCCAATCAGATTGAGCTCGCATTCTATTGGCTGATCGGAACAGCCAATAGAATGCGAGCTCAATCTGATTGGCTGATTCCATCAGCCAATCAGATTTTTCCTACCTTAATTCCGATTGGCTGATAGAATCCTATCAGCCAATCGGAATTGAGGGGACGCCATCTTGGGTGACGTCCCTTAAAGGAGCCTTCATTCATCGTAGTCCGTTGGTAAAGAAGTATGTTCCGCGTCGGCGGGAGGAAGATTCAAGACCCGGCTTGGAAGATGACATCGCCTGGATAGAAGACCTCTTCAGCGCCTCTTGGAAGATGACATCGCCCGGATCGAAGACTTCTTCAGCGCCGCCTGGATGATGACTTCATCGGATGGAAGATTTCTTCAGCGCCGCTTGGAGGATTAACTTCTTCTGCTCCGGATGTCCACTTTGGTTCTATCGCTGCTCGGCTGAGTGAAGACGACTCAAGGTAGAATGATCTTCAGGGGGGTAGTGTTAGGTTTTTGTAAGGGGGGTTTGGGTTAGATTAGGGGTATGTGGGTGGTGGGTTTTAATGTTGGGGGGGTTGTATTTTTCTTTTACAGGCAAAAGAGCTGAACTTTTTGGGGCATGCCCCCACAAATGGCCCTTTTAAGGGCTGGTAAGGTAAAAGAGCTTTGAACTTTAATTTAGAATAGGGTAGGGCATTTTTTTATTTTGGGGGGGTTTGTTATTTTATTAGGGGGCTTAGATTAGGTATAAGTAGCTTAAAATTGTTGTAATATTTTTAAAATGTTTGTAACTTATTTTTTTATTTTTTGTAACTTAGCTTTTTTTATTTTTTGTACTTTAGTTAGTTTATGTAATTTTATTTAATTGTAGTTATTTGTAGGTAGTTTATTTAATTAATTTAATGATAGTGTAGTGTTAGGTTTAATTGTAACTTAGGTTAGGATTTATTTTACAGGTAATTTTGTATTTCTTTTAGCTAGGTAGTTATTAAATAGTTAATAACTATTTAAAAACTATTCTAACTAGCTAAAATAAATACAAAGTTACCTGTAAAATAAATATAAATCCTAAGATAGCCACAATATAATTATTATTTATATTGTAGCTATCTTAGGGTTTATTTTACAGGTAAGTATTTAGTTTTAAATAGGAATAATTTATTTAAGTATAGTGTAGTGTTAGGTGTAATTGTAACTTAGGTTAGGATTTATTTTACAGGTAAATTTCAGTTTATTTTAGCTAGGTAAGCTATTAAATAGTTAATAACTATTTAATAGCTATTGTACCTAGTTAAAATAAATTGAAAGATGCCTGTAAAATAAAAATAAATCCTAAGATAGCTACAATATAATTATTATTTATATTGTAGCTATATTAGGGTTTATTTTAAAGGTAAGTATTTAGTTTTAAATAGGATTCATTTAGTTAATAATAGAAATATTATTTAGATTTATTTATTTAATATTTAAGTTAGGGGTGCGTTAGGGTTAGGGTTAGACTTAGGTTTAGGGGTTAATAATTTTATTACAGTGGCGGCGGTGTAGTGGGGGGCAGGATAGGCGTTAATACATTTATTATAGGTGGCGACGGTGTAGGGGGGGCTGGATAGGGGTTAATAAATTTAATATAGGTTGCGGCGGGTTCAGGGAGCGGCGGTTTAGGGGTTAAACTATTTATTTAGTTGCGGCGAGGTGCGGGATCAGCAGGATAGGGGTTAATAATTTTATTATAGAGGGCGACGGTATAGGGGGGGCAGGATAGGGGTTAATAGGTATACTGTAGGTGGCAGCGGTGTCCGGGAGTGGCGGTTTAGGGGTTAATACATTTATCAGAGTTGCGGCAGGGTCTAGGAGCGGCGGTTTAGGGGTTAATACATTTATCAGAGTTGCGGCAGGGTCTAGGAGCGGCGGTTTAGGGGTTAGTAACTTTATTGAGTTGCGGGAGGCTCTGGGGGCGCCAGTATAGGGGGTAGAACAGTGTAGTTTAGTGTGAGTGCTTAGTGACAGGCTAGCAATAAAGCTGTAAAAAAGCCGAAGAGCAGCGAGATCGGATGAGTGATAACTCTCACAGTCCGCTGCTCATCGCCCCGCGGCTTTTTGACAGCTTTATTTGATAACTTAGGCGAACGTATTCAAGGTCCGCGGCGGCGAAGGTAGGCGAGCTTAGGCGGGCGTATTGGGCCGGCGAAGGCTGAAAAGTAGACAGCTTGATAACTACCCCCCGTAGAATTGACCTTGCATTCTATTGACTAATCCAATCAGCCAATCGGATTTAACTTCAATCCGATTGGCTGATTAAATCAACCAATCAGATTTTTCCTACCATAATTCCTATTGGCTGATATAATCCTATCAGCCAATCGGAATTTGAGGGACGCCATCTTGGATGACGTCATTTAAAGGAATATTCATTCGTCGTTAGTCTGTCGGCCTAAAAGGATGTTCCGCGCCGGAGGTCTTCAAGATGGAGCCGTTCCTCGTCGGATGGATGAAGATAGAAGATGCCGCTTGGATGAAGATGTTTACTGGTCCAGATGTCCTCTTCTGCCCGGATAGGATGAAGACTTCTGCCGGTCCGGATGTCCTCTTCTGCCCCATCGGATGACCAGTGGTGCCCGGCTGGGTGAAGACGGCTCAAGGTAGGGTGATCTTCAATGGGGTAGTGTTAGGTTTTATTAAGGGGGGTCGGTGGGTTTTAGAGTAGGGGTGTGTGGCTGGTGGGTTGTAATGTTGGGGGGGTATTGTATTTCTTTTTTTTACAGGTAAAAGAGTTGATTACTTTGGGGCAATGCCCCGCAAAAAGCCCTTTTAAGGGCTGGTAAAAGAGCTGATTTCTTTGGGGCAATGCCCCGCAAAAGGTCCTTTTAAGGGCTATTTGTAATTTAGTGTAGGGTAGGGCTTTTTATTATTTTGGGGGGCTTTTTTATTTTATTCGGGGGATTAGATTAGGTGTAATTAGTTTAAACTTTTTGTAATTTTTTTATTTTCTGTAATTTAGTGTTTATTTTTTTAGTAATTTAGTGTTTTTTTCGTAGTTTAGGTAATTTATTTAATGATAGTGTAGTGTTAGGTGTAATTGTAACTTAGGTTAGGATTTATTTTACAGGTAATATTGTATTTATTTTAGCTAGGTAGTTATTAAATAGTTAATAACTATTTAATAACTATTCTACCTAGTTAAAATAAATAGAAACTTGCCTGTAAAATAAAAATAAATCATAAGATACATACAATGTAATTATTAGTTATATTGTGGCTATCTTATGGTTTTTTTTTACAGGTAAGTATTTAGTTTTAAATAGGAATAATTTATTTAATTGTAGTTATTTTATTTAGATGTATTTAAATTATATTTAAATTAGGGGGGTGTTAGAGTTAGGGTTAGACTTAGGTTTAGGGGTTCATAACTTCATTATAGTAGCAGCGACGTTGGGGTGGCAGATTAGGGGTTAATAAATGTAAGTAGGTGTTGGCGATGTTAGGGCAGGCAAATTAGGGGTTAATAAAAATTAACTAGTGTTTGCGAGGCGGGAGTGCAGCGGTTTAGGAGTTAATACATTTATTAAAGTAGCGGCGATGTCCGGTCAGCAGATTAGGGGTTAATAAGTGTAGTTAGGTTGCAGCGACGTTGGGGGCTGCAGATTAGGGGTTAAAAAATATAATGTAGGTTTCAGCGATGTTAGGGGCAGCAGATTAGTGGTTCATAAGTATAATGTAGGTGGCAGCGATGTCCGGTCAGCAGATTTGGGGTTAAAAATCTTTATTATAGTGTTTGCGATGTGGGGGGCCTCAGTTTAGGGGTTAATAGGTAGTTTAGGGGTGTTAGTGTACTTGTTAGCACTTTAGTTAAGAGCTTTATGTTCCGGCATTAGCCCATAAAACTCTTAACTACTGAGCTTCTACCTGCCAAACTTTTAATACCAGCGTTAGATATAAAGCAGCGTTGGGACCTCTCAGCGCTGCTTTTTAAGGCTAACGCAAATTTTTTTTTATATATCTTTTATTTATCCTCAAGCACAAAATACATTTCCGTAACAAATATTTGTCACAATTACACAAAATTCTTTGTACACAGCGCAGGTAACACAAAACCAAAAAGCATGTTTTCCATTTATATCTTATTTGTAACGTTAAACAAAACCTCCTTTCCTAACTAGGAGAGACAAAAACAATAATTAAATCCTGCGCTAATCATAATTACTGTGTAGTGACTACTTAGAAGATCATGACATTTCTCAACTTAGTATTAAATTCTCAAATCATAAACTTCCATTGTCATACAGTTGTGCGATTATTTCTTATTTACCTAAAAAATAAAAATAGAAAATAGAAAATAATAATAATAAAAAAAAAAAGGGTCGGGGGAAAAAGGGGCAGGAAAGAGGGGAGCTCCTAAATCTCCATCTCCACATCGTATTTAATATCTAAACACAGATAATTTAATAGTACCAAGCTACTGGAAATATATTCTTGAGTACCAATGTACAAAAAAAATCTGATTTATGAAAACACTTTGTTAGTGAGTATTGTAAATTATATGGTTGATCCAGAATTACAATAAGCCATTTATCAAAAAAGCATTGGATCTGATTTGAGGATAGTGGATCACTATTTAATTGTTCAAACATAATTTGCGAATAAACTTCTTGTTTAAATAAATTGAATGAAGGAACATTCTTATTTTTCCAGCTTCGAAAAATTAAGTTACGACCTAATAAAATTAATGTATCGATTGTCTTAGAAAATGTTGTGATAGTTTCCTTAGTTAAAAAAAAAACTTGAAATACATCTATTACAAAATTTTCCTGAGAAATTCTGGACCACCAGTAAAATACCTTAAGCCAAAATTAGGGCAAAACCATAGACAATGCAGGAGATCCGCACCAGACTGCTTACATTTAAAACAGTCTCCTGTATTACTGCCTGTCCACTTAGCTAACATTTTTGGTGTAATATACACCTTGTTAATTAATTTTATATGGGATTCATTCCAAGATATAGGAATGTTGGCCTCTTTTACTCGCTTAATGCTTGATTTAATCTTTTCTAATGTTATTTCTTGAAAATAAGGCCTCCAAACATCAGCTAAAATTTCTAGAGCCAACTGCCCCTGTTTTGACATTAAAATATTATAGGTTAATGAAATGGTATGAATACTATTTTTATCTAAAGTGATATAGTCTTTAAGTACACCAAAATCCGTATAGCCTTGTCTAATACTATGGAATCCATTTATAAAATGCCTAAGTTGTAGGTACGCATAAAAAATTTTGTTCGATATATTATATTCATGAAAAATTGATTCAAATGTTCTTACTTTGTAGTCATTGTCTAGTAGTTGTGAAACATAAATTAACCCTTTCTCTTCCCACTTTATAAATATATCAGATGATAAACCAGGGGGGAATAAATTATTGCCTCTGATAGGAAGATATGCAGATATTCGATAGTCTACATCAAGGGCAGCGCAAAGCTTTTGCCATGCTAAGATCACATTACGTATTACTAGCGATTTTTTTAATATCTATTGGTAATTGAGTGACTAGGCAATGAATTATAGCCTTAAAGGGACACTGAATCCAATTTTTTTCTTTCGTGATTCAGATAGAGCATGCAATTTTAAGCAACTTTCTAATATACTCCTATTATCAAATCTTCTTTATTCTCTTGGTATCTTTATTTGAAATGCAAGAATGTAAGTTTAGATTCCGGCCCATTTTTGGTGAACAACCTAGGTTGTACTTGCTGATTGGTGGATAAATTCATCCACCAATCAAAAACTGCTGTCCAGAGTTCTGAACCAAGAAAAAAAGCTTAGATGCCTTCTTTTTCATATAAAGATAGCAAGAGAACGAAGAAAAATTGATAATAGGAGTAATTAGAAAGTTGCTTAAAATTGCATGCTCTATCTGAATCACAAAAGAAAATTTTTGGGTACAGTGTCCCTTTAACCCCTTAACGACTGAGGACGTGCAGGGTACATCCTCAGAAAAAAGGCAGTTAATGCCTGAGAACGTACCCTGCACGTCCTCAGTGTGGAAAGCAGCTGGAAGCGATCCTGCTCGCTTCCAGCTGCTTTCCGGTTATTGCAGTGATGCCTCAATATGGAGGCATCCTGCAATAACCTTTTTAAGTAATCCGGTGCAGAGAGAGCCACTCTGTGGCCCTCTCTGCACCGGAGATCGTTGCTCCCTGTGTTGGTGGGTGGGAGCCGGACCGGGAGGCGGGTGGCGGCCATCGATGGCCCTGTGGATGTGATGGGGGGCGGGATCGTGGGAGGGGGTGGCTGGGGGCGCGCACGGGCGCGCGCGCGTGCACGGGAGGGTGGGGGCGGGCGCGTGCACGGGAGGGAGCGGGTGGGAACCGCTACACTGCAGAAAATATGGAAATAAAAAAGATAAAAATATTGAAAATTAAAATAATCAGCAAGGTGGTGGGGGTTTGTCTGTGGGGGGTGGGGGGGGGGGGGAAGCTACACTACAGAAAAAAAAAAACAAAGAAAAAAAAAGCACTTTTTATTGTAAACTGGGTACTGGCAGACAGCTGCCAGTACCCAAGATGGCCCCCAATAAGGCAGAGGGGAGGGTTAGAGAGCGGTTTTGGGGGGGATCAGGGAGGTTGGGGGCTAAGGGGGGGATCCTACACAGTAGCATATGTAAATATGCTAAAAAAAAATTTCATTTTTTTTTTAAAACCCTTTTATTTTAGTACTGGCAGACTTTCTGCCAGTACTTAAGATGGCGGGGACAATTGTGGGGTGGGGGAGGGAAGGGAGCTGTTTGGGAGGGATCAGGGGGTGGGATGTGTCAGATGGGAGGCTGATCTCTACACTAAAGCTAAAATTAACCCTGCAAGCTCACTACAAACTCCCTAATTAACCCTTTCACTGCTAGCCATAATACACGTGTGAGGCGCAACAGGATTTAGTGGCCTTCTAATTACCAGAAAGCAACGCCAAAGTCATATATGTCTGCTATTTCTGAACAAAGGGGATCCCAGACAAGCATTTACAACCATTTGTGCCATAATTGCACAAGCTGTTTGTAAATGATTTCAGTGAGAAACCTATATATATACCAAAATGTGCCTAGATCAATACTTGGGGTTGTCTACTACACTACACTAAAGCTAAAATTAACCCTACAAGCTCCCTAAAAGCTCCCTAATTAACCCCTTCACTGCTGGGCATGATACACTTGTGGTGCGCAGTGGCATTTAGCGGCCTTCTAATTACCAAAAAGCAACGCCAAAGCCATATATGTGTGCTATTTCTGAACAAAGGGGATCCCAGAGAAGAATTTACAACCATTTATGCCATAATTGCACAAGTTGTTTGTAAATAATTTCAGTGAGAAACCTAAAGTTTGTGAAAAAATTTGTGAAAAAGTGAACAATTGTTTGTATTTGATCGCATTTGGCGGTGAAATGGTGGTATGAAATATACCAAAATTGGCCTAGATCAATACTTTGGGATGTCTACTAAAAAAAAATATATAAATGTCAAGGGATATTCAGGTATTCCTGAAAGATATCAGTGTTCTAATGTAACTAGCGCTAATTTTGGAAAAAAATGGTTTGGAAATAGCAAAGTGCTACTTGTATTTATGGCCCTATAACTTGCAAAAAAAGCAAAGAACATGTAAACATTGGGTATTTCTAAACTCAGGACAAAATTTAGAAACTATTTAGCATGGGTGTTTTTTGGTGGTTTTAGATATGTAACAGATTTTGGGGGTCAAAGTTAGAAAAAGTGTGTTTTTTTCCATTTTTCCTCATATTTTATCATTTTTTTTATAGTAAATTATAAGATATGATGAAAATAATGGTATCTTTAGAAAGTCCATTTAATGGCGAGAAAAACGGTATATAATATGTGTGGGTACAGTAAATGAGTAAGAAGAAAATTACAGCTAAACACAAACACCGCAAAAATGTAAAAATAGCCTTGGTCCCAAACGGACAGAAAATGGAAAAGTGCTCTGGTCACTAAGGGGTTAAGAGAGAAAGGAGCGACCAGCTGTCTTTCTATTAAGAGATTTGAAAAATAACTAGTTTCTGTAATCCAGTCTAAAGCAAAACGTGCCAGAATACAATTATTGTACCATTTTATGTCGGGGAGAGCGAATCCTCCAAATTCTGGTGGACAATATAATTTAGCTCGAGAGAGACAATGTCTTTTTCTGTTCCATAGGAAGGAGGCGCAATTTCTATTAAAGCGCCTTAAATCTTTATTTGATACATAAAGAGGAAGATTTTGAAAAAGGTATATTAATTGCGGAAGAAGAACTGATTTTATCAGCATGATTCTGGCTGAGAGCGAGATAAGGAACAGCGTCCACCTGCTCAGTTTCTCCTCAGCAGTGACAAAAAACACTGAGAAATTATTATTGTACCAGTAGTTAGGGTTTCTATTTAAATTAATACCCAAATATTTTATCGTTTCTACAACCTGAAATGGATGGTCTTTACAGCTATCTGTATTTTGATTTATCCATAAAATTTCGGATTTGCTAAGGTTCAGTTTATAGCCAGAGAAGGAGCTAAATTGTCTAAAAATTTCAAGGACCAAGGGGATACTAAGTTTAGAATTTTGCAAAAATAATAACAAATCATCCGCATAAAGCGATAAAATAATTCTTTGGTCACCGATTTCGCGGAAGAAAAATGAGCGGTGAGCTTCTACCTGCTTTTAATACCAGCGTTAGATAAAAAGCAGCGTTGGGACCTCTCAACGCTGCTTTTTAAGGCTAACACAAAATTTGTAATCTCGCCGTTAGTTACTTATGATATTCTGGTTAATGCATCCGAGGCAAAGAATATCGTCAGCATGAAATGATTTAAAGGGACACTAAACCCAAAACTTTTCTTTCATGGTTCAGGTAGACAATACAATTTTAAACAACATTACAATTTACTTCTGTTATCTAATTTGCTTACTATTTTAGATATCCTTTGCTGAAAAATAGCAATGCACATGGGTGAACCAATCACACGAGGCATCTATGTGGAGACACCAATCAGCAGCTACTGAGCCTATCTAGATATGCCTTTCAGCAAAGAATATCAAGAGAATGAAGCAAATTAGATAATAGAAGTAAATTAGAAAGTTGTTTGAAATTGTATGCTCTTTCTAAATCATGAAAGAAAAAAAATGTGGGTTTCATGTCCCTTAGATAAAATGTCAATCTTGGTGGCTTAAGGTCATACTCTCTTTTTCTCATCTGTACCTTGTCTGTTGCTAAGGATAATAACAATAAATCACAATGTATCTGCTGGTTATACAGCCAAGGCAGTTTACAAGAAATTACTGTAAAAACACTGAGATACTGTATGTCGTTTACACTTCAGTGGGAATTTCATGTCTATACTTCCTGTAAAAGCCCATACTAACCTCATTTACACAGCCAGAGTAAAAGCTTCATTATAGAAATCCAAGCATGAGAGATAAATTGTGACTATTATTCCATCACACAAAGATCTCAATAGATAATGGATAATCTAGTAATACAGATGTTTCCAATACCTGTATATTCATGAGATAAAACAGCAAATTATAATTCAGATCTCTAAATCCATATGAATCAGCTACTAATAGCAGTTTTTTACATTGGTAGTTATTTGATTTAAAGGGACAGCCAACACCAGAATTGTTGTTGTTTGGGAGGATGGATAGCGCCTTTACTACCCATTCCCCAGCTTTGCACAGCCAACATTGTTATACTAAAAATACTTTATAACATTGAAACCTCTAAATTTCTGCCTGTTTCTAAGTCACTACAGACAGCCTCTTATCACGTACTTTTTATTAGCTTTTCACAACAAGAGGCTGCTAGTTTATGTGCGCCATTTAGATAACATTGTGCTCACGCCCGTGGGTTGTGTATGACACTGCACTAATTGGCTAAAATGCAAGTCAATAGATAATAAATGAAAGTCATGTAATCAGGGGCCTGCCAAAAGATGCTTGGATACAAGGTAATCACAGAGGTTAAAATTATATTTAAAGGAATAGTCAAAATTGAACATTTGTGATTTGAATGGAGCATGCAATTTTAGGCAAATTTCTGGTTTGCTCTTATTGTCAGGTTTTCTTAGTTCTTTTGGCATCTTTATTTGAAAAAGCAAGAAAGCAGGGCATGGGAGCCGGCATATTTTTGTTCAGCAGCTGGGTGGCACTTTCTCTTTGGTGTCTAAATGTAGCCACCAATCAGCAACCAATGCCTAGGTAATGGGCTGGGAATGGGCCGGCTCCTAAGCTTACATTCAGATAGAGATAGCAAGAACACGAAGAACAGTTGATGGTGGGAGTGGATTGGAAGGTCGCTTGGGCTTGCATGGTCTATCTGAATCGTGAAGGTTTGGTTTTGCTAGACTATTCCTTTAATTTAGCCGTGTTGGCTGTGCAGGACTGGGGAGTGGGTAGTGAAGGGGTTATCTATCTTTTTAAACAATGGCATTTTTGGATTTGACTGTCCCTTTTATAGCGACAATAACTATGTGACTGTACAAAAGAAAGAGTTGGTAACCTTTTCAATTGGAATAGTTAGTCCCCTCTTAAAATTCACCTTACCTGTTCAATTAGTTGCCAATCCTGAAATAATTCACTACAATTTAATTTTCTTGAAATGAGGTTCTCCTAACCTCCCATATTTACTACACCTGTTTATTTCCAATTTGAATATGAGATTGCAAGTTGTGTTTTTAATAAAAATACCAACATAATAATCATATCTCTATGCCTTTTCTGCTGATGTTTAATTCTATTAGACTTTATACTGTTACTATACCCAGTTCTGTAACTAGCTGGTGACCATTATTATTATTATTATTATTATTATTATCAACACCTAATTAAATACGAAGTGTTCCAAGCTAATTTAGTGAACATCAGCATTTATACTTGAGTCTGGGAGGTCTTTTATCGATTTTAGTTCATATACAGTGTATTAATATTTAAATTTACACTATGGGGGGTAGTTATCAATGTGTCAACTTTCCTGCCTTCGCCGGCCCAATACGCCCGCCTAAGCTCGCCTACCATCGCCGCCGCGGACCTGAAAAAATTTGCCAAAGTTATCAATAAAACTGTCAAAAAGCCGCGCACCAAGTATGGGGCGATAAGCAGCGGACTGTGAGAGTTATCACTCATCCGATCTCGCTGCTCTTCGGCTTTTTTACAGCTTTATTGCTAGCCTGTCACTAAGCACCCACACTAAACTACACTGTTCTACCCCCTAACCGGCGCCCCCGGAGCCCCCCGCAACTCAATAAAGTTACTAACCCCTAAACCGCTGCTCCTAGACCCCGCCGCAACTCTTATAAATGTATTAACCCCTAAACCGCCGCTCCCGGACACCGCCGCAACCTACATTATACCTAGTAACCCCTATCCTGCCCCCCCTATACCTCCGCCCTCTATAATAAAGTTATTAACCCCTACCCTGCTGATCCTGCACCTCGCCGCAACTAAATAAATAGTTTAACCCCTAAACCGCCGCTCCCGGACCCTGCCGCAACCTATATTAAATTTATTAACCCCTAAACCTAAGTCTAACACTAACCCTAACACCCCCCTAACTTAAATATTAATTAAATAAATCTAAATAATATTTCTATTATTAACTAAATTAATCCTATTTAAAACTAAATACCTTTAAAATAAACCCTAATATAGCTACAATATAAATAATAATTATATTGTAGCTATCTTAGGATTTATTTTTTATTTTATAGGTAACTTTCAATTTATTTTAACTAGGTACAATAGCTATTAAATAGTTATTAACTATTTAATAGCTACCTAGCTAAAATAAAGAGAAATTTACCTGTAAAATAAAAACTAACCTAAGTTACAATTACACCTAACACTACACTATACTTAAATAAATTATTCCTATTTAAAACTAAATACTTACCTGTAAAATAAACTCTAAGATAGCTACAATGTAATTAATAATTACATTGTAGCTATTTTAGGATTTATATTTATTTTACAGGTAACTTTGTATTTATTTTAGCTAGTTAGAATAGTTATTAAATAGTTATTAACTATTTAATAACTACCTAGCTAAAAGAAATACAAAATTACCTGTAAAATAAATCCTAACCTAAGTTACAATTAAACCTAACACTACACTATCATTACATTAATTAAATAACTTAACTACAAATAACTACAATTAAATACAATTACATAAACTAACTAAAGTACAAAAAATATTACAACAATTTTAAGCTAATTACACCTAATCGAAGCCCCCTAATAAAATAACAAAGCCCCCCAAAATAAAAAATGTCCCTACCCTATTCTACATTAAAAAAGTTCAAAGCTCTTTTACCTTACCAGCCCTTAAAAGGGCCTTTTGTGGGGCATGCCCCAAAGAAAATTGCTCTTTTGCCTGTAAAAGAAAAATACAACCCCCCCAACATTAAAACCCACCACCCACATACCCCTAATCTAACCCAAACCCCCCTTAAAATAACCTAACACTAATCCCCTGAAGATCATCCTACCTTGAGTCGTCTTCACTCAGCCGAGCCACCGATGGAACTGAAGAGGAGATCCGGAGCGGCAGAAGTGATCCTCCAAGGGGCGCTGAAGAAGTCTTCGATCCGATGAAGTGATCCTCCAGGCGGCACTGAAGAAGTCTTCCCTCCGGGCGATGTCATCTTCTAAGCGGCGCTGAAGGAGTCTTCTATCCGGGCGATGTCATCTTCCAAGCGGGGTCTTCTTTCTTCAGGATCCATCTTCATCCCGCCGACGCGGAACATCCTTCTTTCCTGACGGACTACCGACGAATGAAGGCTCCTTTAAGGGACGTCATCCAAGATGACGTCCCTTCAATTCTGATTGGCTGATAGGATTCTATCAGCCAATCGGAATTAAGGTAGGAAAAATCTGATTGGCTGATTGAATGAGCCAATCAGATTGAGCTCGCATTCTATTGGCTGATCAGATCAGCCAATAGAATGCAAGCTCAATCTGATTGGCTGATTGGATCAGCCAATTGGATTGAACTTCAATCTGATTGGCTGATTCAATCAGCCAATCAGATTTTTCCTACCTTAATTCCGATTGGCTGATAGAATCCTATCAGCCAATCGGAATTGAAGGGACGCCATATTGGATGACATCCCTTAAAGGAGCCTTCATTCGTCGGTAGTCCGTCTGGAAAGAAGGATGTTCCGCGTCGTCGGGATGAAGATGGATCCTGATGAAAGAAGATTGAAGACCCCGCTTGGAAGATGACATCGCCCGGATAGAAGACTTCTTCAGCGCCGCTTGGAAGATGACATCGCCCGGATGGAAGACTTCTTCAGTGCCGCCTGGAGGATCACTTCATCGGATGGAAGACTTCTTCAGCGCCCCTTGGAGGATCACTTCTGCCGCTCCGGATCTCCTCTTCAGTTCCATCGGTGGCTCGGCTGAGTGAAGACGACTCAAGGTAGGATGATCTTCAGGGGATTAGTGTTAGGTTATTTTAAGGGGGGTTTGGGTTAGATTAGGGGTATGTGGGTGGTGGGTTTTAATGTTGGGGGGTTGTATTTTTCTTTTACAGGCAAAAGAGCAGTTTTCTTTGGGGCATGCCCCACAAAAGGCCCTTTTAAGGGCTGGTAAGGTAAAAGAGCTTTGAACTTTTTTAATGTAGAAAAGGGTAGGGAATTTTTTTATTTTGGGGGGCTTTGTTATTTTATTAGGGGGCTTAGATTAGGTGTAATTAGCTTAAAATTGTTGTAATATTTTTTAAATGTTTGTAACTTATTTTTTTTATTTTTTGTAACAGCTTTTTTTATTTTTTGTACTTTAGTTAGTTTATGTAATTGTATTTAATTGTAGTTATTTGTAGTTATTTTATTTAATTAATGTAATGATAGTGTAGTGTTAGGTTTAATTGTAACTTAGGTTAGGATTTATTTTACAGGTAATTTTGTATTTCTTTTAGCTAGGTAGTTATTAAATAGTTAATAACTATTTAATAACTATTCTAACTAGCTAAAATAAATACAAAGTTACCTGTAAAATAAATATAAATCCTAAAATAGCTACAATGTAATTATTAATTACATTGTAGCTATCTTAGGGTTTATTTTACAGGTAAGTATTTAGTTTTAAATAGGAATAATTTATTTAAGTATAATGTAGTGTTAGGTGTAATTGTAACTTAGGTTAGTTTTTATTTTACAGGTAAATTTCTCTTTATTTTAGCTAGGTAGCTATTAAATAGTTAATAACTATTTAATAGCTATTGTACCTAGTTAAAATAAATTGAAAGTTACCTATAAAATAAAAATAAATCCAAAGGCCTAGATTTGGAGTTTGGCGGTAGAAGGGCTGTTAACGCTCCGCGGGCTTTTTTCTGGCCGCACCATAAATTTAACTCTGGTATCGAGAGTTCAAACAAATGCTGCGTTAGGCTCCAAAAAAGGAGCGTAGAGCATTTTTACCGCAAATGCAACTCTCGATACCAGAGTTGCTTACGGACGCGGCCAGCCTCAAAAACGTGCTCGTGCACGATTCTCCCATAGGAAACAATGGGGCTGTTTGAGCTGAAAAAAAACCTAACACCTGCAAAAAAAGCAGCGTTCAGCTCCTAACGCAGCCCCATTGTTTCCTATGGGGAAACACTTCCTACGTCTGCACCTAACACTCTAACATGTACCCCGAGTCTAAACACCCCTATCCTTACACTTATTAACCCCTAATCTGCCGCTCCCGCTATCGCTGACCCCTGCATATTTTTTTTAACCCCAATCTGCCGCTCCGTAAACCGCCGCAACTTACATTATCCCTATGTACCCCTAATCTGCTGCCCCTAACACCGCCGACCCCTATATTATATTTATTAACCCCTAATCTGCCCCCTCAACGTCGCCGACACCTGCCTACACTTATTAACCCCTAATCTGCCGAGCGGACCGCACCGCTACTATAATAAAGTTATTAACCCCTAACCCGCCTCACTAACCCTATCATAAATAGTATTAACCCCTAATCTGCCCTCCCTAACATCGCCGACACCTAACTTCAATTATTAACCCCTAATCTGACGACCGGAGATCATCGCTACTATAATAAATGGATTAACCCCTAAAGCTAAGTCTAACCCTAACACTAACACCCCCCTAACTTAAATATAATTTACATCTAACGAAATAAATTAACTCTTATTAAATAAATTATTCCTATTTAAAGCTAAATACTTACCTGTAAAATAAACCCTAATATAGCTACAATATAAATTATAATTACATTGTAGCTATTTTAGGATTAATATTTATTTTACAGGCAACTTGTTAATTATTTTAACCAGGTACAATAGCTATTAAATAGTTAAGAACTATTTAATAGTTACCTAGTTAAAATAATAACAAAATTACCGGTAAAATAAATCCTAACCTAAATTATAATTAAACCTAACACTACCCTATCAATAAATTAATTAAATAAACTACCTACAATTACCTACAATTAACCTAACACTACACTATCAATAAATAAATTAAATACAATTGCTACAAATAACTACAATTACATAAACTAACTAAAGTACAAAAAATAAAAAAGAACTAAGTTACAAAAAATAAAAAAATATTTACAAACATAAGAAAAATATTACAACAATTTTAAACTAATTACACCTACTCTAAGCCCCCTAATAAAATAACAAAGACCCCCAAAATAAAAAATTCCCTACCCTATTCTAAATTAATAAATGTAAAAGCTCTTTTACCTTACCAGCCCTGAACAGGGCCCTTTGCGGGGCATGCCCCAAGAATTTCAGCTCTTTTGCCTGTAAAACAAAACATACAATACCCCCCCCCCAACATTACAACCCACCACCCACATACCCCTAATCTAACCCAAACCCCCCTTAAATAAACCTAACACTAAGCCCCTGAAGATCTTCCTACCTTGTCTTCACCATCCAGGTTCACCGATCCGTCCTGAAGAGCTCCTCCGATGTCCTGATCCAAGCCCAAGCGGGGGGCTGAAGAGGTCCATGATCCGGTCAAAGTCTTCATCCAAGCGGGGCAGAAGAGGATCTTCCATCTGATTGAAGTCTTCATCCAGGCGGCATCTTCTATGGTCTTCCATCCGGAGCGAAGCGGCAGGATCCTGAAGACCTCCAGCGCGGAACATCCATCCGGCCCGACGACTGAACGACGAATGACGGTTCCTTTAAGGGACGTCATCCAAGATGGCGTCCCTCGAATTCCGATTGGCTGATAGGATTCTATCAGCCAATCGGAATTAAGGTAGGAATATTCTGATTGGCTGATGGAATCAGCCAATCAGAATCAAGTTCAATCCGATTGGCTGATCCAATCAGCTAATCAGATTGAGCTCGCATTCTATTGGCTGTTCCGATCAGCCAATAGAATGCGAGATCAATCTGATTGGCTGATCGGATCAGCCAATCGGATTGAACTTGATTCTGATTGGCTGATTCCATTAGCCAATCAGAATATTCCTACCTTAATTCCGATTGGCTGATAGAATCCTATCAGCCAATTGGAATTCGAGGGACACCATCTTGGATGACGTCCCTTAAAGGAACCGTCATTCGTCGTTCAGTCGTCAGGCCGGATGGATGTTCCGCGCTGGAGGTCTTCAGGATCCTGCCGCTTCGCTCCGGATGGAAGACCATAGAAGATGCCGCCTGGATGAAGACTTCAATCGGATGGAAGATCCTCTTCTGCCCCGCTTGGATGAAGACTTTGACCGGATCATGGACCTCTTCAGCCCCCCGCTTGGGCTTGGATCAGGACATCGGAGGAGCTCTTCAGGACGGATCGGTGAACCTGGATGGTGAAGACAAGGTAGGAAGATCTTCAGGGGCTTAGTGTTAGGTTTATTTAAGGGGGGTTTGGGTTAGATTAGGGGTATGTTGGTGGTGGGTTGTAATGTTGGGGGGGGGGGTATTGTATGTTTTGTTTTACAGGCAAAAGAGCTGAAATTCTTGGGGCATGCCCCGCAAAGGGCCCTGTTCAGAGCTGGTAAGGTAAAAGAGCTTTTACATTTATTAATTTAGAATAGGGTAGGGAATTTTTTATTTTGGGGGTCTTTGTTATTTTATTAGGGGGCTTAGAGTAGGTGTAATTAGTTTAAAATTGTTGTAATATTTTTCTTATGTTTGTAAATATTTTTTTATTTTTTGTAACTTAGTTCTTTTTATTTTTTGTACTTTAGTTAGTTTATGTAATTGTAGTTATTTGTAGCAATTGTATTTAATTTATTTATTGATAGTGTAGTGTTAGGTTAATTGTAGGTAATTGTAGGTAGTTTATTTAATTAATTTATTGATAGGGTAGTGTTAGGTTTAATTATAACTTAGGTTAGGATTTATTTTACCGGTAATTTTGTTATTATTTTAACTAGGTAACTATTAAATAGTTCTTAACTATTTAATAGCTATTGTACCTGGTTAAAATAATTAACAAGTTGCCTGTAAAATAAATATTAATCCTAAAATAGCTACAATGTAATTATAATTTATATTGTAGCTATATTAGGGTTTATTTTACAGGTAAGTATTTAGCTTTAAATAGGAATAATTTATTTCATAAGAGTTAATTTATTTCGTTAGATGTAAATTATATTTAAGTTAGGGGGGTGTTAGTGTTAGGGTTAGACTTAGCTTTAGGGGTTAATCCATTTATTATAGTAGCGATGAGCTCCGGTCGTCAGATTAGGGGTTAATAATTGAAGGTAGGTGTCGGCGATGTTAGGGAGGGCAGATTAGGGGTTAATACTATTTATGATAGGGTTAGTGAGGCGGATTAGGGGTTAATAACTTTATTATAGTAGCGCTCAGGTCCGCTCGGCAGATTAGGGGTTAATAAGTGTAGGCAGGTGTCGGCGACATTGAGGGGGGCAGATTAGGGGTTAATAAATATAATATAGGGGTTGGCGGTGTTAGGGGCAGCAGATTAGGGGTACATAAGGATAACGTAGGTGGCGGCGCTTTGCGGTCGGAAGATTAGGGGTTAATTATTGTAAGTAGCTGGCTGCGACGTTGTGGGGGGCAGGTTAGGGGTTAATAAATATAATACAGGGGTCGGCGGGGTTAGGGGCAGCAGATTAGGGGTACATAAGTATAACGTAGGTGGCGGTCGGCAGATTAGGGGTTAAAAAAATTTAATCGAGTGGCGGCGATGTGGGGGGACCTCGGTTTAGGGGTACATAGGTAGTTTATGGGTGTTAGTGTACTTTAGGGTACAGTAGTTAAGAGCTTTATGAACCGGCGTTAGCCCAGAAAGCTCTTAACTCCTGCTATTTTCAGGCGGCTGGAGTTTTGTCGTTAGAGCTCTAACGCTCACTTCAGAAACGACTCTAAATACCGGAGTTAGGAAGATCCCATTGAAAAGATAGGATACGCAATTGACGTAAGGGGATCTGCGGTATGGAAAAGTCGCGGCTGAAAAGTGAGCGTTAGACCCTTTAATCACTGACTCCAAATACCGGCGGTAGCCTAAAACCAGCGTTAGGAGCCTCTAACGCTGGTTTTCACGGCTACCGCCGAACTCTAAATCTAGGCCTAAGATAGCTACAATATAATTATTATTTATATTGTAGCTATATTAGGGTTTATTTTAAAGGTAAGTACTTAGTTTTAAATAGGATTAATTTAGTTAATAATAGAAATATTATTTAGATTTATTTAATTAATATTTAAGTTAGGGGGGTGTTAGGGTTAGTGTTAGACTTAGGTTTAGGGGTTGATAAATTTATTACAGTGGCGGCGGTGTAGGGGGGTAAGGAAAGGGGTTAATAAATGTATTATAGGTGGCGACGGTGTAGGGGGGGCAGATTAGGGGTTAATAAGTTTAATATAGGTTGCGGCAGGGTCCGGGAACGGCGGTTTAGGGGTTAAACTATTTATTTAGTTGCGGCGAGGTGCGGGATCGGCAGGATAGGGGTTAATAACTTTATTATAGAGGGCGGCGGTATAGGGGGGGCAGGATAGGGGTTACTAGGTATAATGTAGGTTGCGGCGGTGTCCGGGAGCGGCGGTTTAGGGGTTAATACATTTATTATAGTTGCGGCGTGGTCAGGGAGCGGCGGTTTAGGGGTTAATACATTTATTATAGTTGCCGCGGGGTCAGGGAGCGGCGGTTTAGGGGTTAATATGTATAGAGTAGCTTGCGGTGGGCTCTGGGAGCGGCGGTTTAGGGGTTAATCAGTTTATTATAGCTTGCGGTGGGCTCCAGGAGCGGCGGTTTAGGGATTAATAACTTTATTTAGTTGCGGCGGTGTAGGGGGGGACAGCTTAGGGGTGTTTAGACTCGGGGTACATGTTAGGGTGTTAGGTGTAGACAGCTCCCATAGGAATCAATGGGATGTCGGGCAGCAGCAAACTTGTACTTTCGCTATGGTCAGACTCCCATTGATTCCTATGGGATCCGCCGCCTCCTGGTACGCTGGGCCGGAAAAGTGCCGAGCGTACCTGCTAGTTTTTTATAACTAGCAAAAGTAGTGAGATTGTGCCGCACTTGTGTGCGGAACATCTGGAGTGACGTAAGAATCGATCTGTGTCGGACTGAGTCTGGCGGATCAAAGCTTACGTCACAAAATTCTACTTTTACCGGTCTCTAGCCTTTGATAACTAAGGCGAATCAGCCTCGCCACAAATACACTGTGGAATTCCAGCGTATTTGAGGTTGACGGCTTAATAACTACCCCCCATTGTCTTCATGAGTAAATAGAAAGGAACATTACTTATTCAATATACTGATATTTTGGGGGAAACAGCATGTTTTACACTAGTTTACGTTGAGAACACTGGTGCTTTAACTACTTCTGGTACCCAGACAGTTAAAAAACACTGAAGTGACAATACAATCAGGTCAACAGCCGACTGCACAGACATTGCTAAAGTCAGCCCCGCCCTGCCTTGCCCCCTCCCTCTCCCCTGCTATTCTTCATGTCAATAGCCAGGTGAGCATTGCTGGGTCATTTAAGCAACAAATCGGCCATAAGTCTCTCATTAATACAAAATAAGAATGGCTAGTCCAAGGCAAGGATCCCTTGTTTTGGAAAGTTTTTTAAATGTATTTTCTCCCTTTAAAGAAATGTACATATTATTATTGGATTACTATGTATTGTGCCTGTATTTTACATGGATTCATACAAGTAATAAAAATGTGTTGTCATATATATACCCTTTCTATTAGCGTGTTTATGGCTATAACTGTTAAAAATAAGAAAAGAAAGAAAAATTAATATTAATCAATTTTTTCCTGATATCCTCTAGAGATAACCCAGTTAATGGTATGGGCTTAAATGATCTAGTTTGTTTCAAAGTATCCTCCATTGGTTCTTCTCTTGTGTATACTGAAGAAAATAATTGTCTTACTACCTCAGCCTTCTCCCTGTCACTGGTAATCATGCTACCCTGCACACATATTAATGTACCTATAATGTCCTTAGATTTTATGTACTTAAAAAACCTTTTAGGGTTTGACGTGGAATCCTTTGCAATTAATCTTTACGTTCAATATTGGCTAATTTGATTGCTTTTATTCCTTATAAATTTGGTATGTTGAGTCTGTACTATTTTTGTAAGGCATTCTAATTTAAGTGCCCTACATTTTTTTCCTAATTTCTCTTAACACATTTTATTTACCCACATTGGCTTGGATTTATTTATTTTACTTTTATAACAATATGGTATGTGTTGGTATGTATATTTCACAAAGTTGTAAATGTTATCCATGTTATTTTTATTAGAGAATACTTTGTCCCAATATATGTTAATAAATTATTTCCTTAAATTGTTCAATTTTGCTTTCTTAAAATAAAAAGTCTTAGTTAAACATTTAAGACACTGCTTATAATAAGCGATTTCAAATGTGACCAAGTTATGATCACTGTTGCCCAAATGTTTTTTGACTTCTATGTTTGATATTATATCTGTATTGTTTGATAGCACTAAATCCAATATAGCTTTATTCCTAGTTGTTTATTCCTCTATTAATTGTTACAAGAAGTTACCCCTGAGAATATTTAAAAATCTCTCTCTCTTAGCTGATTTACTAGTTCCATTGTCCCTGTTTATGTCAGGGTAGTTAAAATCTCCCATAATTACAGCACTGGTATTATTAGCAGCATTTCCTATTTGCATTAGTAGTTGAATTTCCTCCATGTCACTAATTGTGGGGGGGGATTGAAGCATGTTCCAAATAATATTTTTTTAGGATTTGTTTTCCCCACTCCTTATTTTAACCCACATGGAGGCCTATTTATCATATGTCTGTCGGACCTGATCCGACAGTGCGGATCAGGTCCGACAGACATCGCTGAATGCGGAGAGCAATACGCTCTCCGTATTCAGCATTGCACCAGCAGCTCACAAGAGCTGCTGGTGCAACGCCGCCCCCTCCAGACTCGCGGCCAATCGGCCGCCAGCAGGGAGGTGTCAATCAACCTGATCGTATTCGATCGGGTTGAATTGCGGCGATTCCTGTCCGCCTCATCAGAGCAGGCGGACAGGGTTATGGAGCAGCGGTCTTTAGACCGCTGCTACATAACTTGTGTTTCTGGCGAATCTGAAGACTCACCAGAAACACGGCCCTTCAAGCTCCATATATATGTATATATATAAATGGGCCTCATTGTCTCTACACCTGTATCATCATAAATTTATTTTCTTATTGTAGGTATAAGGTTAGGTTTGGTATACATGCAGATTCCTCCACCACTTTTATTACTCCTGCCCCTCCTAAATAAAGTTTAACCCTCTAAGTTAACTGCCCAGTCATGTGAATCATCCCACCAAGTTTCAGTTATACTGATATCATAGTCCTCTTCTGCAACTAGAAGCTCCAGCTCCCCCATTTTACCCGTCATGCTTCTTGCAGTTGCTGCCATACATTTCATTTTCATGTACTTTCCTCCAATCTTTCTGTGACATTTCCTTTCCTCTACTCTCTAGCAGTGATATATTCACAGATCTTTCTGTTGTATTATGCTTGGACTAACCCTCCCCTCTTCCCCAACACACCTGCACCCATGTCATTCAGGTGCATTTCATCCTTACTGTACAAATTGTACCCAAGTGAAAAGTCAGCCCAGTGCTCTAATAATCAAACTCCTCAGTTTTACACAATGTTTTTAACCATGAATTAACTGACCTTAGCTCCTTCTGCCTTACTGAGTTAGCACATGGCACTGATAATATCTCAGAAAATATTACCTTGGAGGTCCTTGCTTTAAGCTTGCTACCTAACTCCTTGAAGTCATTTTTAGGACACTCCATCTCCAACTGATTCCTTTATTAGTACCAATATGTACCATGACTGCAGGATCAGACCAAGATCCCTCTAACAATCTATCTATATGCTCAGCAATATGCATAACACAAGCCCCTGAAAGACAGCAAACTGTTCTATTTAAAGGATCTGGATTACAAATTACGCTATCAACCTTCCTATTAATAGAGTCTCTTACATCTGCCTCAGGCCCAGACTTGTATGCCCCTCTTCCATGACTGAAGGACTGTGCACTATATTATGCCCTCTTCCATGACTGAAGGACTGTGCACTATAATATGCCCCTCTTCCATGACTGAAGGAATGCTCACTATAGTATGCCCCTCTTCCATGACTGAATGACTGTGCACTATAGTATGCCCTCTTCCATGACTGAAGGACTGTGCACTATAATATGCCCCTCTTCCATGACTGAAGGAATGCTCACTATAGTATGCCTCTCTTCCATGACTGAAGGACTGCTCACTATAGTATGCCCCTCTTCCATGACTGAAGGACTGTGCACTATAGTATGCTCCTCTTCCATGACTGAAGGACTGTGCACTATAGTATGCCCCGCTTCCATGACTGAAGGACTGTGCACTATAGTATGCCCCGCTTCCATGACTGAAGGACTGTGCACTATAGTATGCCCCGCTTCCATGACTGAAGGACTGTGCACTATAGTATGCCCCGCTTCCATGACTGAAGGACTGTGCACTATAGTATGCCCCGCTTCCATGACTGAAGGACTGTTACAAAAGTGTAATTCCTTTTGTTGGAAGTCCATAGGCACCATCTGCCCATTTAAATTATGAACTCTCACAGCAGTAATGGTATATATTTTCATTTTAAAGGCACACTAAAACACAGTAGAATAGCATAATCAGTAAAGGTATAATAAAAAGACAATTCAAAAACACTTATTTTTAGTTTCATATGAGTAGGAGCTTTCTTTCTAACAAATTTTAAATGTAATTCTATTTTTCCTCCCACAGCATCATGTGACAGCCATCAGCCAATCACAAAATTAATCTATTCTGTGAATCTTGCACATGCTCAGTAGGAGCTGGTGCCTCAGAAAGTGTGCATATAAAACATACTGTGCACATTTAGATAATGGAAGGAAATTGGAAAGTATGTGCTTGATCTGAATAATGAATGTTTAAATTTGACTTAAGTGTTTCTTTAACTGGACATACAAGTATTTTGAGACAATGGCAAAGCAAAAATGACTACATCCAAATGTATGACATTCGACTTGAGATAAATCTTGTTGGTTGGAGTATTGGATCAAACTCCTGCCAGAAATTACTGTGATGTAATTTATAATGGGCGCTAAAGAGTTAATTAGAGTTTTTTGTATTAATTTAAAACTATATTCTCTGGTAAAATGGGATTTCTATTTTATGTGTGGTTACCCAATGTGTTCCAAATGGTCTGTTTTACGTCCTGGAATGCATAAAATTATTGTGAATGTAACAAATGTTAAATTTTAATAACATATTTTATACATTGTGACCGCAATATTAGAAGTAAACCTATTCAGTTCCTTAGCTGTACTTAAAAGGACAGTCTACTCCAGAATTGTTATTGTTTAAAAAGATAGCTAATCCCTTTATTAGACATTCCCTAGTTTTGCATAACCAACACTTTTATATGAATACACTTTTTACCTCTATGATTACCGTTTATCTAAGCAACTGCATACTGCCCCCTTATCTCAGTTCTTTTGACAGACTTGCATTTTAGCCAATCAAAGCACGGAGATAAGAGGCAGTGCAACAGCTTAGAAACAAGTATATGAGCCTACCTAAGTTTAGCTTTCCACAAAGAATACCAAGGGGTCTATCTATCAAGCTCCGAACAGAGCTTGATGACCTGTGTTTCTGGTGAGCCTTCAGGCTCACCAGAAACACAAGTTATGAAGCAGCGGTCTAAAGACTGCTGCTCCATATCTCCTGTCCGCCTGCTCTGAGGCGCCGGACAGAAATCAACCAGATTGAATATGATAAGGTTGATTGACACTCCCTGCTAGCGGCCGATTGGCCACGAATCTGCAGGGGACGGTATTGTACCAGCAGTTCACCAGAACTGCTGGTGCAATGATAAATACTGACAGCGTAAGCTGTCAGCATTTTTCGATGTGCGGCGGACATGGTTCGCTATAGCGGATCATGTCCGTCTGCACAATGATAAATGGGAGCCCAAGAGAACAAAGCAAATTTGATGATAAAACTAAATTGGAAAGTTTTTAAAAATGCATGTCCTATCTGAATAATGAAAGCTATGTGTTTAAGCCTACAAAGGAATTAAACAAATAGGCCCAGATTACAAGAGGATCACTATTTGCAAAACTATAATTTGATCCCAACAAGATCTCTTTAATGCGCCCTAGACTTCCAATGGTTTTCACAGCCCCACTGAGGATCACTCACATTACAAGTTGTGAGTTATGTGTTACGCTCCAGCTCAACACATAACAGAGCCAAAAAGGTTAGCGGGACTTGAGACCTGAAGTAAAGTGTTAGGACTAGATTATAAGTATAACAATTATATGTAAAACATATTACTATAAAGTATTACACTCATATAAATAAATATTAAATGTAAATCATATGTTTATTATTTAAATACATTTATTAAAAGTGTTTATAGGGATATGGTATATGGAGTGGATATATCTCTATCTATCTATCATCTATATATATATATATATATATATATATATATATATATATATATATATATTGTGTATATATAAACAAATATACAGTAGGGATTCTATCATGTCAGCTATTAACAAACGGAGTCATTACCAGATGATAAAAACATCTTAAGCTCTCCGAGCAAGTGCTGTTTGAAATGTGGATGCACAGAGCATACTTAAATATACTTTTTAAACAGCTATAGCTATTATTAGAAGCATTTTTGATAATTCAGCTATATTACAAACATGGGATTATTCAAAACTGAAATACAGCCATGTGGATTTCAATTTGGGATGGAATGTCCCTTTAAGAAATGTATATAAATAGGTATATATTTTCTGCTATTAATTGTATTTCCCTTTGCTTTAAAGAAAAGGATAGCTTCCAGGCACTATGACATAGTGAAAACAAAATGGATAACAAAATGAGCAAATTTAGATACAAAAAATGGTAGCAAAATAAATAAATATGAAGCTACACACACATCAGCACAATTATTAAGCATTATAAATCCAATTGAGATTTAAAGGGCAGTCTTATAGGCATTCACTGCTGTATATATGATATAAATATATAATTGCTCATAAAATCAACTGCAGTTTACCAAAATCTCAGAGGAGAATCAGGCATGGCCTTGATAATAAAGTATATGTGGAGGGAGATCCTACACTATGAAACATAGGGGGAGGGTGACCCTATGTATATCCAGGTAGGAAGTGGCATATATAGAATCACAAAGAACCAATAATAGTGGTTCCTTGTCATGGGATCACTGTAATTGACTATTGCAGTGATCACATGGGCTAAAATATAACAAAAATAAAAAAAATAAAGTAACGATCCCTACCTGAAAACTGTCCAGGTGTAATTTTGCTTCCAGGCAGGCAAGATTGTTACTCTGTGGCAGAAAAGCCAACCCATCAATAAGCCAACAGTTTTGTTTTCAAAGCTAATTTATTATGTGTGGCATCACTAAACCAACAGCTTTTTTTAAAGTTAATTTATTATTTGTGACCTCACTAAACTAAAAGCTTTTTTGAAAGCTATTTTTTTTCCTGATATATATTTATATATTCCTCAGCATTTACTGAACATACCATATATTGCCCTCAAGGCATCTATAAATTGGCATGAACATGCCAATAGTTATTTTCAAAGCTATTTTTCCTCCTGATATAATAGTATATATTGTTAATTGCTTCTATCTATTTACCTATCCATATACTGTATATATATACTGCCCTGTACTATATACTGAGAAAACCTTATATATTTTATCCCCAAAAATTTGCCACCTATAGATTTATAGTTTTTTTTAGATCTTAGTAAAATAATTTTAGGGAGAGAGCGCAGAAGTAATCTGTACTATATTATACTGCCAGATTTTGGGTTTTCTTGCTGCAAGATATATACTATAGATTTGGCAAAATAGCAAAAACATTTTTTTTCCCCCAATACTTTTATTAAGGAAAATACTTATGCAACAGTTGAAGAATAAACATAGATATTACAAATATCCTTCTTTTATAAAGTATTACAGAATGGCCATTGGTCCATAATAACAACATTAGCTTAAAACAGCTCTATACTTCAGCCGTCCTAGCCAGAAAGAAATGTCCCAAAATCATCACTCAAAGTTTCATAGGAGAAGTCTATATTGAAAAAAAAAAAAAGTCCCCAATAACAGTTACATAAACCTATCACTGTTTAATTCCAGAGACCTTGCTAAAGCAGAGACTAGCAATTGAAAGGTGAAGTAAGTATCATTATCAGATAATAACATTAAGGTTGGACATTGAGTACTGAATCAGAAAAATCTTGCAAGTAGGATAGGGGAAAGATTATGGAGTATTCAAATTAGGGTTCTGTTGCGACCCAACAATCTATCACCACTCAGGAATATATAGTAGGGAGCTACCAGGTTTATTCAGACCTATAACCTATGTGAATGGTTTGCTAACTGAGCTCTGTGGCACCATGGGATCCAGGTGGCATTTGACAGGGCTGGCGTAAATGGAGAGCATATTCTGGCTCATAGGGTTTTTTTAAGAAGACAAAAAACCTGAGTTATGGGATCCATCAGCTGGATATTACCATGTCAGTATGAAAAGCAGCTGTTTTGTATATAACTATAGTTTTAAATGACAAATACACCATTTAAACCATGTAAACACCATCAGATTGCAATACAAAATGTTCCATTATGTAAAACAACTTTGCAAAATACTATATTTAGCTAATGTGTCCCCTTTTCATGTTATTTAATTTAAGTTTAAAGCAATATCCTTCTTTCCTTCTTTAAAAACATGACAAATAATTTTATATTCTAAATATTTCAGTCAATTTTTCTTTTAACAGAATCTTCCAGTTTATAATAAAACCAACACTGTAAAATACATATTTAAACCTTTTGGGAAAACGCAATTAAAATTGTAAATTTGCTTCCTCTATTAACATTTTTTCTTCTAAACTACCTCCTCTCCATTTTGACTTCTAACAACTTTAATTTCCAGCATGGTGATGTTTAAAGTGGCCTAGATTTAGAGTTCTGCGGCCAAAGGGGTGCGTTAGCTACGCTGGCTTTTTTCTGGCCGCACCTTTTAAATACCACTGGTATTTAGAGTTCACAGAAGGGCTGCGTTAGGCTCCAAAAAAGGAGCGTATAGCATATTTACCGCAACTTCAACTCTCGATACCAGCGGTGCTTACGGACGCGGCCATCTTAAAAAACGTGCTCGTGCACGATTCCCCCATAGAAAACAATGGGGCTGTTTGAGCTGAAAAAAAACCTAACACCTGCAAAAAAGCCGCGTTCAAGCTCCTAACGCAGCCCCATTGTTTGCTATGGGGAAACACTTCCTACGTCTGCACCTAACACTCTAACATGAACCCCGAGTCTAAACACCCCTAACCTTACACTTATTAACCCCTATTCTGCCGCCCCCGCTATCGCTGACCCCTGCTTATTTTTTTTAACTCCTAATCTGCCGCTCCGTAAACCGCCGCTACTTACATTATCCCTATGTACCCCTAATCTGCTGCCCCTAACACCGCCGACCCCTATATTATATTTATTAACCCCTAATCTGCCCCCCACAACGTCGCCTCCACCTGCCTACACTTATTAACCCCTAATCTGCCGAGCGGACCGCACCGCTATTATAATAAAGTTATTAAACACTAATCCGCCTCACTCCCGCCTCAATAACCCTATAATAAATAGTATTAACCCCTAATCTGCCCTCCCTAACATTGCCGACACCTAACTTTAAACATTAACCCCTAATCTGCCGACTGGAGCTCACCGCTATTCTAATAAATGTATTAACCCCTAAAGCTAAGTCTAACCCTAACACTAACACCCCCCTAAGTTAAATATAATTTAAATCTAACGAAATAAATTAACTCTTATTAAATAAATTATTCCTATTTAAAGCTAAATACTTACCTGTAAAATAAATCCTAATATAGCTACAATATAAATTATAATTATATTGTAGCTATTTTAGGATTTATATTTATTTTACAGGTAACTTTGTATTTATTTTAACCAGGTACAATAGCTATTAAATAGTTAAGAACTATTTAATAGCTAAAATAGTTAAAATAATTACAAATTTACCTGTAAAATAAATCCTAACCTAAGTTACAATTAAACCTAACACTACACTATCAATAAATTAATTAAATACAATACCTACAATTATCTACAATTAAACCTAACACTACACTATCAATAAATTAATTAAATACAATACCTACAAATAACTACAATTAAATAAACTAACTAAAGTACAAAAAATAAAAAGGAACTAAGTTACAAAAAATAAAAAAATATTTACAAACATTAGAAAAATATTACAACAATTTTAAGCTACTTACACCTAATCTAAGCCCCCTAATAAAATAACAAAGCCCCCCAAAATAAAAAAATGCCCTACCCTATTCTAAATTACAAAAGTTCAAAGCTCTTTTACCTTACCAGCCCTGAACAGGGCCCTTTGCGGGGCATGCCCCAAGAAATTCAGCTCTTTTGCCTGTAAAAAAACACATACAATACCCCCCCAACATTACAACTCACCACCCACATACCCCCAATCTAACCCAAACCCCCCTTAAATAAACCTAACACTAAGCCCCTGAAGATCTTCCTACCTTATCTTCACCTCACCGGGTATCACTGATCGGTCCTGGCTCCAAAATCTTCATCCAACCCAAGCGGGAATGGCGATCCATAATCCTGCGGCTGAAGAGGTCCAGAAGAGGCTCCAAAGTTTTCATCCTATCCGGGAAGAAGAGGCAATCCAGACCGGCAACCATCTTGATCCAAGCGGCATCTTCTATCTTCATCCAATGAGGAACGGCTCCATCGTGAAGACCTCCAGCGCGGATCAATCTTCTTCCGACGACGTCCAACTGAAGAATGACGGTTCCTTTAAGGGACGTCATCCAAGATGGCGTCCCTCAAATTCCGATTGGCTGATAGGATTCTATCAGCCAATCGGAATTAAGGTAGGAAAATCAAGTTCAATCCGATTGAGCTCGCATTCTATTGGCTGATCGGAACAGCCAATCGGATTGAACTTGAATCTGATTGGCTGATTCCATCAGCCAATCAGAATTTTCCTACCTTATTTCCGATTGGCTGATAGAATCCTATCAGCCAATTGGAATTCGAGGGACGCCATCTTGGATGACATCATTTAAAGGAACCTTCATTCTTCAGTTGGACGTCGAACGAAGAGGATGGATCCGCGTCGGAGGTCTTCAAGATCAGCCGCTCGTCATCCGATGGAACAACATAGAAGATGCGGCTTGGATGAAGATGTTTGCCGGTCCGGATGTCCTCTTCTGCCCGGATAGGATAAAGATTTCTTCCCGAAGATGGACTTCTTCATTTGCCGCTTGGATCCAGACTTCAGCCGGAGTATGGACGTCACTCTTCAGCCCCTGCTTGGGCTTGGATGAAGATTTCGGAGGCTCTTCTGGACAGATCGGGACCCGGTGTGGTGAAGACAAGGTAGGGAGATCTTCAGGGGCTTAGTGTTAGGTTTATTTAAGGGGGGTTTGGGTTAGATTAGGGGTATGTGGGTGGTGGGTTGTAATGTTGGGGGGGGTATTGTATGTGTTTTTTTACAGGAAAAAGAGCTGAATTTGTTGGGGCATGCCCCGCAAAGGGCCCTGTTCAGGGCTGGTAAGGTAAAATAGCTTTGAACTTTTTTAATTTAGAATAGGGTAGGGCATTTTTTTATTTTGGGGGGCTTTGTAATTTTATTAGGGGGCTTAGAGTAGGTGTAATTAGTTTAAAATTGTTGTGATATTTTTCTAATGTTTGTAAATATTTTATTATTTTTTGTAACTTAGTTCTTTTTATTTTTTGTACTTTAGTTAGTTTATTTAATTGTAGTTATTTGTAGGTATTGTATTTAATTAATGTATTGATAGTGTAGTGTTAGGTTTAATTGTAGGTAATTGTAGGTATTTTATTTAATTTATTTATTGATAGTTTAGTGTTAGGTTTAATTGTAACTTAGGTTAGGATTTATTTTACAGGTAATTTTGTAATTATTTTAACTATTTTAGCTATTAAATGGTTCTTAACTATTTAATAGCTATTGTACCTGGTTAAAATAAATACAAAGTTACCTGTAAAATAAATATAAATCCTAAAATAGCTATAATATAATTATAATTTATATTGTAGCTATGTTAGGGTTTATTTTACAGGTAAGTATTTAGCTTTAAATAGGAATAATTTATTTAATAAGAGTTAATTTATTTTGTTAGATTTAAATTATATTTAATTTAGGGGGGTGTTAGGGTTAGACTTAGCTTTAGGGGTTAATCCATTTATTACAGTAGCGGCGAGATTCGGTCGGCAGATTAGGGGTTAATAATTGAAGTTAGGTGTCGGCGATGTTAGGGAGGGCAGATTAGGGGTTAATACTATTTATTATAGGGTTATTGAGGCGGGAGTGAGGCGGATTAGGGGTTAATAACTTTATTATAATAGCGGTGCTTTCCACTCGGCAGATTAGGGGTTAATAAGTGTAGGCAGGTGGAGGCGACGTTGAGGGGGGCAAGTTAGGGGTTAATAAATATAATATAGGGGTTGGCGGTGTTAGGGGCAGCAGATTAGGGGTACATAAGTATAATGTAGGTGGAGGTCGGCAGATTAGGGGTTAAAAAAATGTAATCGAGTGGCAGCGATGTGGGGGGACCTCGGTTTAGGGGTACATAGGTAGTTTATGGGTGTTAGTGTACTTTAGAGCACAGTAGTTAAGAGCCTTATAAACCGGCGTTAGCCCAGAAAGCTCTTAACTACTGACTTTTTTCTGCGGCTGGAGTTTTGTTGTTAGATTTCTAACGCTCACTTCAGCCACGACTCTAAATACTGGAGTTAGAGAGATACCATTGAAAAGATAGGATACGCAATTGACGTAAGGGGATCTGTGGTATGGAAAAGTCGCGGCTGAAAAGTGAGCGTTAGACCCTTTAATGACTGACTCCAAATACCAGAGGGCAGTAAAAACCAGCGTTAGGAGCCTCTAACGCTGGTTTTGATGGCTACCGCCCAACTCTAAATCTAGGCCAGTGTGTTTATAGAGGTAGTTCCAGACTTTTGCATTTTATTTGGAAAAGATGTTCTCTTATACATTCTTATAAGGTGTGTGAAGTCTATCCTACATATTGCAGACCACATCCACATTCAATAACATATATAACACTGAAAATTCCCCCATTTACGTTAGAGCTAAAAACCTTTCTTTTTTTTATGTGTTTGCATTTATACAGGGGAACAACTTCAATATTTTCCCCTAACAGATTTCTCTCCTTTAGCAATTTTTTTATTTATTGTAAATTCACTCCTGACTAGAATGAGTTTGTTCAGTAAAAGTCATATTACTAATATAATTTTTCCTTATTCTCATTAGTTATCCCTTTGGTATTTTCAATTTCCATCTTTCGTGGTGACAACTCTCTTGATGGATATAATTATTACAATCTTCCTTCTTTAAAAATATTATCATAAGATGAATGGACAAGGTTCCCAGCTATGGGAAGCTGTTTGCCTGTCTTCACAAAGAGTTATTATAAGAAAGTTTTGGTGCAGTGTCATCCCCTGCTCTCATGTGATTGATCACGCAAAAGAATGTCAATTACCATCAATCACCCCAAATTAATGCGTTTTTTGTCGACCCTGCACATACTGCATTACTGCTATTCAGCTAAAGGATATTAAACAAAGAAATTAGTTTGCATTTGTGTGCAGATTCATAAAACACAACAGAGTTGTTTGATTGTAGTCCTTGTTAGATACTGTATGTGCATTAATGGGTTTTGATAGTTAATGAATGCTGAATATGGCCGCCGCCAGCGGTATTCAGTTATTTTGAGAGCCGGATTTCTTCTTGTGAAAATGCAACACACTAAGATCTGGACAAATCCAGATCCTATTGTGTTGCATGTTGTGTGTATAGATGACCCAACAAGGAAGATGGTACTTTTCACTGGGTTCTTTGGATGTGAGTGTAGGGGATATTGGACACTTCTGATAGCTGATTAGACATGCATCTGTCCTCTCCAATTGCTCAGCAAGTAAAGCTTTAGAGGGAAAAGTTCCAAGGTCTCCTGTGAAAAATTTCTGCAGCTTTACAACATTACAGAAATCACCACTACCCACCCTGTCTGGGAATCCCTGACATACGAATATAAGATATCATTACCTTTATCCTGATAAAAGCTTGTCACTCTGCTGGGAATAGGTAAAGAAATATCAGAGTTACCATTTATTTATTAAGCATTTTGTGGTGGGGTTTCTTATGTGAATTATGAATTGTTGGTCCACATACAAGACAAGGGGTTCAAGTTTTTTTTTTTTATTATTGAGGTTAATTACAAAATACAATGTACATGAGATATATCATGAGATATGTCACTATAAAAAATAAAATAGTAAGACAGGCATATTATTGTATTACAGAAAAATACAAACATGTATAGAACAGCTTAAACCTCACATTTAAAAAAAATAATTCTTGCATTGAAGTATATTGAAATCATATATTTCTTATTTCGCTCTGTGAGTGTGATATGATGACATATATAAATTCTTAGATTCAAAATTTTAAACTCAACTTATAGGTAGTGGTGGTCAATGTTGTTAAACTGTCATAGTTAAAGAGTTACTGTTAGGAAAATCATAAGAGATGTGGTATAGGCGAAAGAAACCGCAAAGTTAGTCCTCCTTATCTAGAAGGCGTATTCTGTGGGGGGGGGGGGGGAGGTGATCAATTAAGAGTGGTAGATCGCATGCAGTAAAAGTCATGTCTCCATATGAAAGCCTAATGGTTGGTTGCATCCTGGCTTGAAAATAATAAATCAACTATGGCATTGTAGAACAGCCTATCCCTATAGGACATCACATAGAGATATATACTAATAAAAAGGAAGGTTAAATACATTTAGTAACTGCTGGACTAGTGTCTTGTTTGACATAATGAAACCCCAAAGTCTAGATCATTTGTGTAAAGATGGATTATATAGCTCGGCCGGGGTACTATGTGCTGGGAGACCTTAGCTATAGTGGTATAATGGGTCCAGCCCACGCTAGTGATATGGCTACTGTTTTACTATGAAGCTACGCGCCACTAAGTAACAACAACTACATCATCAGATTGTAAAGGGTGTACAATATGTCTCACACTAAAGGAAAAGGATAACCATAAAAGCTAGTATAGGAATAAATAAGATACTCATGTAGAGTCAGTAGTAGCACCACCTGTTGCATACCCTGCAGACCACCAAATGTCAAAATATTGTACAGTTATGAGAAACAGCTTAAATATTACAGAGTTTAGCATAACTCGACTGTACACTGTTCAGGGACGGCTTAGCCAGGGGTGGTTTCTATTAAACCAAGGTAGCTTGGTGAGGGGTTTACCCAACTATAGAAAAAATTACACACATTCTGGGCTCAAATATCTGCTCCAGCCGCAAGCAGACTGATATAGTATGCCAAGGGGTACTGGAATGTCACCATATAGAAGTCCCCTTTCTATATCTAAATGCTAATTGGAGCTTTCTGAGGAACTATTTACAACCAATGGTCTGGCTAGAGATATGAAATCCTCTGATTATTTATATTGTTATGGTAAGTAGCCAGCTGTAAAGATACAATATTAGAGACAGTCTGAGATACTGATAAAACATTAGAGCAGAGAAAAAGGAAATAACTAAACCATGTGGGTAAAAGAGGTTTACATATACTAGTAAAAAAAAGGTTGCTAGTCCATATCAAGGCACCAGTAAGGCAGTCTTGTACAACTAAGGCAGGCTGTCCATTTTACACACACTCCCTCTGTCGATTTTTAACCTAGGTGAGAGGTATGTCTATGATGCAGCGTGCTAATATAGGGATTCTTTTACCCCACACCAGATCGGAAGGCTGGGTTTATTCTCTGGGCTACTGTGTTGAGACTCTGGGCTATGTCAATAGGGCTGTACTGGATAAAGTAGTCCGATGGCGAATAAAGATCTGATAAGATAAGGTAAGATCCGTTCTGGGCTGCTGTCGCTCCGATCCAAACTGCATGCTTCAGACCCCACAAACCACTATGGGCCACAGTAAGAGATACTTGATGTCATGCCGGAGGTTGTGATCTATTGTAACTGATGCTATGTAGGCGATGTTTACAATGCTCAGAGGTGTTGAGTGTTCTACTCTAGACGGGCCGTCTTCGGCTTCTATCTTATTCCAGTGAGTCGCTGCCGCCATACCCTCCACTCCCAAAATGTTCCGTGGTTGGTACCAAGTAGGTGAGGAACGCTGGGGCCCCAAAGCGTCATCTCTTTTGGGAGTAGCCATGAGAATGAGAGCGTGAGCAGTACGGACAACGGACGCTGCTTCTGTCTGCTGGGGCACCAAGACATTTAAAGGGACAGTCTATACCCTAGGCATCTTAAATGCTTACCTTAGATTAAGCTGCAAGTGTCCTCCTGCACCCCTTTTATATCATGCAGCAGAAACAGTAAAAAAAGTTATTTTAAAATGAATAGTGTTTCTGGTCAGTTTGAAATGGCTGCCAAGCTCCACCCACTAATGACATCACAATCTGGGCTGCATCTAGGTACTCTACTGAATAGCATTGTCAGTCTGTTGAATTCAACTAGTGATCTTTTTGTGATTGGACACCATATGCAGCCCAGATCATGATATCATCAGTGGGCTAAACTTGGCAGCCATTTCAAACTGGCCAAAAACATTATTCATTTTAAAATAACTTTTTTACTGTTCCTGCTGCATGATATAGAAAGGGGGCAGAACGCTATTTGCAGATTAATCTAAGGTAAAACTTTAAGATGACTAAGGTGTAGACTGTCCCTTTAAGCGTTTAAACACATTGCGATAGCCATCTAGAAAGCTGTGAATCTACTCCATAATGTATTCCGCAGTGTCCATGATTAGGAATAACTCACTAACCCTCACTAACCCTCATCTTGTTCTCCACTGTAGTCACTGCTTAGGCCAGAAGATTGCGGCTCCCAAAGGCACTTGTCAGCAGTTTACACCCCAGGATCGCGAGGTTCCGTCAATTCAATATTACTCACTTTGGGTTAAGTGCATAGGTCGTCCGTGCTAATTAGTTTTCATTAATGGCCAAATATTTGAGCTTGTACAGTCGCCAAATCCTTTTATTAGATTTGTGATGTCCGGAGCTGCTAAAATGTGTGACTGATCAGCTTCACAGTTGGCTCCGCACCCCCCTCAAGTTTTTTTTTTTTTATTTAAAGTCAATTTATTTGAATTTAACAAGTCAACATAAGCAGATTATCATGTGTCTTTAAGGGAAGAGGAATGGTATACATTACTTATGATGTAAGCTGAGGTGGTTACATCTTCCTAATTTAAAGGGACAGTCAACACCAAAATTGTTATTGTTTAAAAATATAGATAACGCCTTTACTACCCATTTCCCAGCTTTGGACAACCAACATTGTTATATTAATATACTTTATAACAATTAAACCTCTAAATGTCTGCCTGATTCTAAGCCACTAGAGGCATCCTCTTATCACATGCTTTTGTATTCCTTTTTTACAACAGGAGACTGCTATTTCATGTGGGCCATATCGATAACATTGTGCTCGTGCCCGTGAAGTTATTTAATAGTCAGCACAACATAGCACTAATTGGCTAAAATGCAAGTCAATAGAGGTAAAACGTATATTGATATAACTGTGTTGGTTATGCAAAACTGGGGAATCTATACTATAATTGCGTTTGTAATGTCCGTCGCTGTCAGCAGTTGCGCATGCATCCTTAATGGAATGTTGGCAGCGCACGCAGCCAAAAGAATTCACCTGGAGGCAGCAAAGCTGCCTACAGGTGGGTTCCGAAAATGGCAGGGTGGTGCCACCCTGCCATTTTTGGAATCCATCGGGATGCAGCGAAGGCAAATGGAGCATTACAAAAAAAACACAGCCTACACGAAGTATAACAAAAAAAACCCGAACCCCCCACACGAAGTATTAGCACATACACCGCAAACCCACACATCGCAAAATAAGAAAGTAATTAACCCCTTAATCCCTTAACTGTCAACCACCAACCACATAAACCAAATTACCCTATTTACCCCTAAACTGCAAAAACCTCACATCGGAATAAACCAAATTACCCTATTAACCCCTAAACCACAAAATCCCCACATCACAATAAACATAATTAACCCCTAAACCAGAAAACCCTCACATCACAATTAACCTATTTACCCTATTAACCCCTAAACCGCAAAACCCCCATATTGCAATAAACCTAATTAACCTATTAACCCCTTAAACTGCCAAAACCCCCACATCGCAATAAACCTAATTACCCTATTAACCCTTAAACTGCAAAATCCCCACATCACAGTAAACATAATTAACCCCTAAACTGTAAAACCCCCACATCGCAATAAACCTATTTACTCGATTAACCCCTAACCGCAAAATCCCCACATTGCAATAAACCTAATTAACCTATTAACCCCTTAAACCGCTAAAACCCACAATGCAAATACCTAATTAAATTACAAACCCCCCTAACCTAACACCCCCTAAATTAACACAAATTAGCTAAACTAAAAAATACAAAAAATAAAAGTCTAACATTACAGAACACAAAAAAACAAATTACCAAACTTTACAAAATTAAACCTAATCCCTATGAAAAAAAGCCCCCCCGAATAAAAACAACCCCTAATCTAAGAATAAACTGCCAGTAGCCCTTAAAAGGGCTTTTTGCAGGGCATTGCCCCAAAATAAACAGCTCTTTTACATTAAAAATACAAAAAGTCCCCCCTAACAGTAAACCCCCCACCCACAAAACCCCTAAAATAAAAAACACTAAACTACCCATTGCCCAGAAAAGGGCATTTGTTGGGCATTGCCCTTAAAGGGCATTTAGCTCATTTACAAAATGCCCATCCTAATCTAAATAAACCCCCCCAAATTTAAGAAAAAAAAAACTTAAGTCTAACCCCCAGATTAGTACTCACCGTTCCTGAAGTCCGGTGGAGAAGGTCCGGTCCCATTCAGTAAGTCTTCTTCCAAGCGGCAACCTCTTCTTACTTCTTCCAGGAACATCCGGTTCAGAGTGGAAGGCGGAGCTGAAGACCGATGACAGCAGAGCTGAAGACCGATAACCGCGGAGCTGAAGACCGGCGACCCTGAAAATGAAGACCAGCAACCCTGGAACTGAAAACCGGCGATCCTGCAACTGAAGACCGGCAATCCTGGAACTGAAGACTGGCGACCGCAGAGCCATGGAGCGTGGAGGATACTCTTTGTACGATTGCCACCGTACACTGAATAGTGAATTCAAGGTACACGATTAAAGATGGCGTCCCTTGAATTCCTATTGGCTGATTTGGTTCTTCAAATTAGCCAATAGGATGAGAGCTACTTAAAGCCTATTGGCTGTTCAAATCAGCCAATAGGATAAGAGCTACTAAAATTCTACTGGCTATTCAAATCAGCCAATATAATTTCAGTAGCTCTCATCCTATTGGCTGATTTTAACAGCCAATAGGATTTGAGTAGCCCCCGGTCTTACTACCATTTACAATCAGCCTTTGCGGACACAAAAACAGAGAGCTAACTCTGGAACACTTTGTGATACGCTAAAAGTAACCATTCTTATGCAATGTATACTGCCTTGATAGCAAACACATACTTTCGTGGAACATCTCAAACTTCTCGAATGTCGTCAGAATCAGGCTCCCTCACATTTTGACCAAGTGCTGGACTTCCTTGTGCATCATCAGTGCAACCTCTTGTCCACTAAGGTCGCCCATCATCCAGGCTTCCGATACTCTCTGTTTCCCTGCTGAGTCCGTTGATGACATCACCAAGGGGTTGTGTGACTATTGCCCAATCCTGGTTGGTTAGCAGCAAAACAACGAACGTGGTTTGCCGGTCATTGATAATTCAAAAAAAGGAAGAAGAAGAAAAAAACCCCTTCTGGTATATAAAACATAACATTTATTTCTTTGTTAAAAATTTGGACAGCAATCCACCCATAAATTGGAGGAAGGTTATGTGCAGCATATCGGCTTATGTGTTTTGGTGAACTGCCGTAATCATAGCCTAACATGTGTGACATTCCTTGAGCTTAAAAACCTTTAAAATCATACAGATTGGTTACAAGAAAGTGCCTACCCTCCCATATGCCTGAACGGCATGGTAATAGATTGGATGATACTAAATACAGAAACATTATATACAATTGCAATGCAGATATATTCCAAGATAAAACATGACACAAACTAAAACATGCCAGTATCCAGAAAATATTGCATAAAATATACCTGTAGGTCCCATTGTACTCTAGTCTCTTTCAACAAAAGACGTACCATTGTATCAAAAAGAGTGCTTAATGACATTACTCCTTTGTCATCTGAGAAGATCTTATCATTCCTTGCCATTTAACATAAGAACTTGCATGAATTGCATGTCTTCTCAGGTTATATATATGGTGAAATGTGAGACATGTGGGGTCCAGTACATTGGACTCACTTCAAGGGATATAAAGTCATGTATCCAAGAACATATCTCCACCATAACACGGGGCAAATCTTCCACCCCCTTGGTACGCCACTTTGTAGAAAACCACAATGGAAAACGTAACACCTTCAAGTGGTGTGCTATTGAACAGGTCAAATTACCTAAAAAAGGTAGAGACATAGAGAAGCTTTTGGCCAAAAGAGATTTTTTTTGGATGTTTATACTTAGAACTAGATTCCCAGAAGGTCTAAATTCTAGATACGATTTAATTAACTACTGGGAGTAACTAAGCAAATAGATTGGGAATATGTCTGTTATTCACTTTAGAATAGCCATCCTTTGACATCTATAACTAATCAATATTCTTTTGTGCAATACTCTGGGTCACACAAAATATATATAATACATATGGATCTATATAAATTAGTGACATAACTTGTCCCATTTGGGAAGCTCGAAATAGGACCGATAATGTTGGTCCCATCCAATTTCCATGTGTATTATATTTTATTTCTATGTTTACTATAAAACTCAGACCTTGAACACTTGATAATATAAAAGAATAGACAAGTAATTATCCTTTTATAATGATATATGAACTATCTTGAAGTAAATGTTAATACCGTTAAGTACTATTTATTTATTATATTTTGTGTGTTTGCAATATTTTCTGGATACTGGCACGCTTTTGTTAAGCGTCATGTTTTATGATGGGATGTATCTGCATTGCAATTGTATATAATGTTTCTGTATTTAGTATCATCTAATCTATTACCGTGCCATTCAGGTGTATGGGAGGGGGAGGCGCTTTCTTGTAACCAATCAGTATGATTTTAAAGGTTTTTAAACTCAAGGAATGTCACACACGTTAGGCTATGATTACGACAGTTTGCCAAAACGCGTACGCGGATGTGCTGCGCATCCCCTTTCTCCAATTTATGGATGGTTTGCTGTCCCAATTTTTAACAAATAAATAAATGTTATGTTTTATATACCAGAGCGGAAGTTTTTCTTTTTCCTTTTTTTGAACTCTCTTGCAAGCACACAGCAAGATTAAAAGCAAAAATAGAAAGGTTAGTTATAGCATTTGGCCAAATGGTTTTATTCCAGGACCACATCACAGTCTCTTCCCCTCTTGATACCTAACCTACAGCAACACAATGGATGCTTTCAATCAAGCAAACTGAGATCCAAACTAGGTTGACACAGGTCCTTTGTAATTTCCATGGAGAATGGCCTGATCCTGGGCTGAAACGTGTTGATTAATAGCTGTTTTTTCCAGTCCTGTTTTCCGGCAACCAAATATTAGCAAAGGTATACCTTTCTCGTATTCGTGCAGTGCTGCACTATATTCTATTGTTTGTTTTAAAAACTTCAATGATGTACGACTAAGGATGATTTTGTGACCAATTTCATGTTGCTGTAATATTCTGTTTGAATATCATTATTTTGGACTGAACACTTTTATGT
This sequence comes from Bombina bombina, assembly GCF_027579735.1. Lineage (NCBI taxonomy): Eukaryota > Metazoa > Chordata > Amphibia > Anura > Bombinatoridae > Bombina > Bombina bombina. The sequence continues at coordinate 90,942,766 of NC_069505.1, read as the reverse complement.
TTTTTATATTTTAACTTTTTTATATTTTCCATTTTTGTATTCTGGCATTTTGTTATTATTATTGTATTTACAGTGGTATTTCGAGTGTGTATATGCAATTATCTATTGTATGTCAATTTTGAAATGTGGATACAGTATAGGGCAATTTTATGTAGAATATTAATAAATTGTAATTAAATGTGCATTACGTTTGTGTTTGTGCTGACGATTACTATAGCACTTAAAGGGACAGTCTACTCCAGAATTTGTATTAAAAAAAAAGATAATCCCTTTATTACCCATTCCCCAGTTTTGCATAACCAACACGGTTATATTAATACACTTTTTACCTCTGTGATTGCCTTGTATCTAAGCCACTGCCGACTGCCCCCTTATTTCAGTTGTTTTGAAAGACTTGCATTTTAGCCAATCAGTGTGTACTCCTAGGTCACTCCACGGGAGTGAGCACAATGTTATCTATTTGGCACACATGAACTATCGCTGTCTAGCTGTATAAAAACTGTCAAAATGCTCTGATATAAGAGGTGGTCTTCAAGGGCTTAGAAATTAGCATATGAGCCTACCTATGTTAAGCATTCAAAAAAGCAAATTTTATAATACAAGTAAAATGTAAAGTTGTTTAACATATTAAATTAGATTAAACATATTTTTATTTTCTGTTTATATTAAATATAACCTCGAGCCATAAAAAAAAAAAAAAAAACATCATTATGAATGTAATTTTCAAATTTTTATAAATATTTTCCTTTGCAGTGCGTAGAGTATGCTTTTTGTATCCAAAGTCCCAGTATGACTACTAGGGATGGGCGCATGTGTTTATATTCAAATTCGAATGTTAGAATAAATGTTATTGTAGAAATTCAATTTACATAATAGAATGTTGATAAGAACGAATATTCTTAAAAAGTCTATTATCAAATGTTACAGTTTTCGAATGTGACATTCAAATTCAAATATTACATTTATAAAACACAGTATTAGACTAGAAATATTATTTGAATTTGAATGTCACATTCTGATTCAATATTACATTTATAAAACACAGTCGGCTAGATTTAGAGTTGGGCGGTAGCCGTCAAAACCAGCGTTAGAGGCTCCAAACGCTGGTTTTTACCGCCCTCTGGTATTTGGAGTCAGTCAGGAAAGGGTCTAACGCTCACTTTGCAGCCGCGACTTTTCCATACCACAGACCCCCCTACGCCATTTGGGTATCCTCTCTTTTCAATGGGATCTTTCTAACGCCGGTATTTAGAGTCGTGGCTGAAGTGAGCGTTAGAAATCTAACGACAAAACTCCAGCCGCAAAAAAAGTCAGTAGTTAAGAGCTTTCTGGGCTAACGCCGGTTTATAACTCTTAACTACTGTGCTCTAAAGTACACTAACACCCATAAACTAACTATGTACCCCTAAACCGAGGTCCCCCCACATCGCCGCCACTCTATTAAAATTTTTTAACCCCTAATCTGCCGACCGCACACCGCTGCCACCTACGTTACCCCTATGAACCCCTAATCTGCTGCCCCTAACACCGCCAACCCCTATATTATATTTATTAACCCCTAATATGCCACCCCCAACGTCGCCGCTACCTACCTACACTTATTAACCCCTAATCTGCCGACCGGACCACGCAGCTATTATAATAAAGTTATTAACCCCTAACCCGCCTCACTCCCGCCTCAATAACCCTATAATAAATAGTATTAACCCCTAATCTGCCCTCCCTAACATCGCCAACACCTAACTTCAAGAATTAACCCCTAATCTGCCAATCAGAGCTCACCGCTACTCTAATACATTTTTTAACCCCTAAAGCTAATTCTAACCCTAACACCCCCCTAAATTAAATATAATTTTATTCTAACAAAATAAATTAACTCTTATTAAATAAATTATTCCTATTTAAAGCTAAATACTTACCTGTAAAATAAACCCTAATATAGCTACAATATAAATTATAATTATATTGTAGCTATTTTAGGATTAATATTTATTTTACAGGCAACTTTGTATTTATTTTAACCAGGTACAATAGCTATTAAATAGTTAATAACTATTTAATAGTTACCTGATTTAAATAATTACAAAATTACCTGTAAAATAAATCCTAACCTAAGTTACAATTAAACCTAACACTACACTATCAATAAATAAATTAAATAAACTACCTACAATTATCTACAATTAAACCTAATGCTACACTATCAATAAATTAATAAAATACAATACCTACAAATAAATACAATTAAATAAACTAACTAAAGTACAAAAAATAAAAAAGAACTATGTTACAAAAAATAAACAAATATTTACAAACATTAGAAAAATATTACAACAATTCTAAACTAATTACACCTACTCTAAGCCCCCTAATAAAATAACAAAGCCCCCCAAAATAAAAAAATGCCCTACCCTATTCTAAAATTAAAATAGAAAAGCTCTTTTACCTAACCAGCCCTGAAAAGGGCCCTTTGAGGGGCATGCCCCAAAGAATTCAGCTCTTTTGCCTGTAAAAAAAAAACATACAATACCTCCCCCCCAACATTACAACCCACCACCCACATACCCCTAATCTAACCCAAACCCCCCTTAAATAAACCTAACACTAAGCCCCTGAAGATCTCCCTACCTTGACTTCACCACACCGGGTCCCGATCTGTCCAGAAGAGCCTCCGATGTCTTGATCCAAGCCCAAGCGGGGGGCTGAAGAGTGACGTCCATCCTCTGGCTGAAGTCTGGATCCAAGAGGCGGCTGAAGAAATCCATAATCGGGCTGAAGTCTTGATCCAAGCGGGCGCTGAAGAAGTCCATCATCGGGATGAAGTCTTCTATGAATCAGCATCTTCAATCTTCTTTCTTCCGGAGCCATCATCTTCCAGCCGACGCGGAACATCCTCTTCTACCGACGCCTACTCGCCGAATGACGGTTCCTTTAAATGACGTAATCTAAGATGGCGTCCGTCGAATTAAGGTAGGAAAATTCTGATTGGCTGATGGAATCAGCCAATCAGAATCAAGTTCAATCCGATTGGCTGATCCGATCAGCCAATCAGATTGAGCTTGCATTCTATTGGCTGTTCCGATCAGCCAATAGAATGCGAGCTCAATCTGATTGGCTGATCGGATCAGCCAATCGGATTGAAATTGATTCTGATTGGCTGATTCCATCAGCCAATCAGAATTTTCCTACCTTAATTCCGATTGGCTGATATAATCCTATCAGCCAATCGGAATTCGACGGACGCCATCTTGGATGACATCATTTAAAGGAACCGTCATTCGGAGAGTAGGCGTCGGTAGAAGAGGATGTTCCGCGTCGGCTGGAAGATGATGGCTCCAGAAGAAAGAAGATTGAAGATGCTGCTTCATAGAAGACTTCATCCCGATGATGGACTTCTTCAGCGCCCGCTTGGATCAAGACTTCAGCCCGATGATGGATTTCTTCAGCCGCCGCTTGGATCCAGACTTCAGCCAGAGGATGGACGTCACTCTTCAGCCCCCCGCTTGGGCTTGGATCAAGACATCGGAGGCTCTTCTGGACAGATCGGGACCCGGTGTGGTGAAGACAAGGTAGGGGGATCTTCAGGGGCTTAGTGTTAGGTTTATTTAAGGGGGATTTGGGTTAGATTAGGGGTATGTGGGTGGTGGGTTGTAATGTTGGGGGGGGGGGTATTGTATGTTTTTTTTTTACAGGCAAAAGAGCTGAATTCTTTGGGGCATGCCCCGCAAAGGGACCTTTTCAGGGCTGGTAAGGTAAAAGAGCTTTTCTATTTTAATTTTAGAATAGGGTAGGACATTCTTTTATTTTGGGGGGCTTTGTTATTTTATTAGGGGGCTTAGAGTAGGTGTAATTAGTTTAAAATTGTTGTAATATTTTTCTAATGTTTGTAAATATTTTTTTATTTTTTGTAACTTAGTTCTTTTTTTATTTTTTGTACTTTAGTTAGTTTATTTAATTGTATTTATTTGTAGGTATTGTATTTAATTAATTTATTGATAGTGTAGTGTTAGGTTTAATTGTAGATAATTGTAGGTATTTTATTTAAGTAATTTATTGATAGTGTAGTGTTAGGTTTAATTGTAGATAATTGTAGGTATTTTATTTAAGTAATTTATTGATAGTGTAGTGTTAGGTTTAATTGTAGATAATTGTAGGTATTTTATTTAATTAATTTATTGATAGTGCAGTGTTAGGTTTAATTGTAACTTAGGTTAGGATTTATTTTACAGGTAATTTTGTAATTATTTTAACTAGGTAACTATTAAATAGTTATTAACTATTTAATAGCTATTGTACCTGGTTAATATAATTACAAAGTTGCCTGTAAAATAAATATTAATCCTAAAATAGCTACAATATAATTATAATTTATATTGCAGCTATATTAGGTTTTTTTTTACAGGTAAGTATTTAGCTTTAAATAGGAATAATTTATTTAATAAGAGTTAATTTATTTAGTTAGATTTAAATTATATTTAGTTAGGGGGGTGTTAGGGTTAGAGTTAGACTTAGCTTTAGGGGTTAATACATTTATTATAGTAGCGGTGAGATCCTGACGGCAGATTAGGGGTTAATTATTGTAGGTAGGTGGAGGCGACGTTGTGGGGGGCAGATTAGGGGTTAATAAATATAATATAGGGGTCGGCGGTGTTAGGGGCAGCAGATTAGGGGTACATAGGTATAATGTAGCTGGCAGCGGTGTACGGAGCGGCAGATTAGGGGTTAATAATAATATGCAGGTGTCTGCGATAGCGGGGGCGGCAGATTAGGGGTTAATAAATATAACATAGTGGTCGGCGATGTTCGGGGAAGCAGATTAGGGGTACATAGGGATAACGTAGCTGGCGGCGGTATACGTAGCGGCAGATTAGGGGTTAAAAAAATATGCAGGTGTCAGCGATAGCGGGGGCGGCAGATTAGGGGTTAATAAGTGTAAGGTTAGGGGTGTTTAGACTCGGGGTACATGTTAGAGTGTTAGGTGCAGACTTAGGAAGTGTTTCCCCATAGAAAACAATGGTGCTGCGTTAGGAGCTGAACGCTGCTTTTTTGCAGGTGTTAGGTTTTTTTTCAACTCAAATGGCCCCATTGTTTTCTATGGGGGAATCGTGCACGAGCACGTTTTTGAAGCTGGCCGCGTCCGTAAGCAACGCTGGTATTTAGAGTTGCAGTGGCGGTAAATTATGCTCTACGCTCCCTTTTTGGAGCCTAACGCAGCCATTCTGTGAACTCTAAATACCAGCGGTATTTAAAAGGTGCGGGGGGGAAAAAGCACGCGTAGCTAACGCACCCCTTTGGCCGCAGAACTCTAAATCTAGCCGAGTGTTTTTATTTAGAATACAAATATTACATTCAAATTCAAATGTCACATTCAAATTCGAATATTACATTTAGAAATTTAATGAATACATAGCTAAACATTCTATTATTCGAATAAATATTTTCAAATTTTATTGAAAAATTCAAAAACAAAATGTTAGAATGTTCTATAAACATTCAAAATGTGATTCGAACAAACGAATGTGGCCTCCATTACATATGCAGCGTTGCCCGCAAAAGCCGGCGACACCAGATTTTACGAGATTTTGGTATTACATATATGGTGTAGCATACAAGTTACGAGCATATTTTTCACCCTTAGGACATATTTTTTTTAAAGGATGCGAGGATTTGTTGCGGCTACAGGGCTTCAAACCTACTCATTCCCAAATAACAATGCAGGGGACAGTACAAAAAAAGGTAAAAGTAAAAAAGGCTTTATTCTGTGCACTTAAAACCAAAAAGAGCCGTAGCTCTAAACAAGGGCATACACTGGCAAAAAGGGGTAACAGTGCAGCACAGCAGACATGTTTCGTGTGTCTCCAGCACACTTGTTCACTGCTATGTTATTGCCACCACTGTTACTCCTATTTAAAGGAACAATACACTCTAATTAAAAGTAAAAACAAAAGTTAACCCCTTGATGGCATATTAAATTTAGTGTTATACTGAGCTGATGACAGAAAAAGAGGGCACTATAGAGGGGACACAATTAGCTATGTTCCAGGAATATTGATATGAAAAATAACAATAATGTTTAATAAAAACCTAAACTTTATTCTAAGTTACAATATACTTAAAAAACATGTATATATAAGTGTTCCCTAATTTTCCCTTTACTATAAATTTACCCTATAGGGATTGGAAAAAAAGAATAGTTATATTGGCTGTATGTACTACAAATACATGTACACTTATTCTTAAATTACTGAAAGTGTTATCCCCTTTACTAAGCTATCCTGGATTGATGTAATGTGTTCAGATGTTAGATTATTTGTTGTTAAGTAAATATATACATCCCTAATATTTGGTTGTCCAGCTTTAATATGATATAGACAGAATGAATGGCATTACATAAAGAAAGTGTAAGACTGGATTGGATAATATTAGATAAAAATATTAATATCACTTTCTTTATTAATGCCATGTGGATATCTTGTGTTCAGTAGAAAAATCTATTGGGCTTCCTTATAGTCTAGCCTTTGAATTCTGTCACCACCCCTTTTGTGTGGTGGTAAATGGTCAATTGCCTGTATAGACATAAGGGCAGCATTTAAAATGTCTTGCTACTGGAGTAAATATGTCTGGGTCTTCGATGTCCCTGACATGCTCCTGGGCTCTGTCCCTGACAAGTCGTTTGGTTTTCCCGACATATTGAATGTTACACCCCCTACAGGTCAATAAGTAAATCACATGATTAGATTTGCAGTTTAAATTGTATCTAATGTTGTATATGCGATTTGTTGCTGTGGAAGTAAAATTCACTCCTTCCACTACACATAGACTAACATAGAACAGACACGCAATTTGGGATCCAATATACAGCGTAAGGAATTACTCGTGCAGAATTCAGAAAATCTACTCCATTCTCATCTTGCCACAAATTGCAGGCGCAGCAACACTTGCACTGACTAAAAAACCAACGTAACTCCCTGGAAGCCTTAACAAACACATACATTTAAGCAGCATCTCAAGGTTAAAGGGACAGTATACTATGATATTGGGTTTTTAAGGTTTATTTGTGTATTTGAAATAGTTTGAAGCCACAACATAATCAAATGGATGGTAGGTACTTTATCACATTGTGGACATATACTTGCTTATTTACTTTAAATTTCTTCTCAAAACAATCAACAATACTTGGAGGAGAGAAGAATGGGAATTCATAATTGTACTACCTTCATCTCTTTAGAACCCACTGGAGTGTAATTTATTCTAATGCTAACACAGCTTTGCATTGATGCCAAAATATATAAAGGGACAGTCAAGTCCAAAGAAAACCTTCTTGTTTTAAATAGGGCATGTTATTTCAAACTACTTTCAGATTTAATTCTAACATTTGCTTTTTTCTCTTGGTATTCTTAGTTGAAAGCAAAACCTACGATGGCTCATATGATAATTTCTAAGACTGTCTTGAAGGCTGCCTCTTTGCAAGTTGTGTCAAACCAATCACAGACACCACAACCTCTCACCTGCAGACTTAAAACACACCTCACATGGATGTGGATGACAATTATATGGTAAATAACAGAGGACAAGATTTATGGTGAACTATAAGAATATTTATTTCTTTTTTGGCTTCTTGGATGAGGGAGCTGAGGTGGCTGTAGTGTATTGCGTTGTTCTCCTGGTTTGAGAAGATTCTGATGTTTTTGCTGGTGTGCTGGCCACAGATTATAGGCTGGAGGCAGTGTCCTGCTGGTGTGTAAAGTGCTCAACCAACACACCCAAGAGTTGATTTTGTTCTCTCCATCTATTGTCCATTTGCATCTGCATATCAGACAGAATTTGCATCATCTGTGATTGGTTATGAACACTTGCACTTAACGATGTTGCCATGTCCCTCTGTAGCTCTATGCTACGTTATGTCTCCTCTCTTGGCTCCTGAAAATCCTCTCTTGGCCTCTTTGTATGTTCTCTGTGCTTGTTATGAGCCTCCTCAGGAGTGCAATGTATTCCTCACCCAGGGGTGAATATAATGCATCCACAGGCTCTTGAGCAGCAGGGCTTCTAGGTGCTTGTGGGGCAGGGTCACCAGCATCTGCTGTTGCTTGAGGTGCAGGGCCAGCTTCAACTGTTGGTTCATGTGGTGGTGGGCCAGCTTCAACTGCTGTTTCATGTGGTGGTGGGCCAGCTTCAACTGCTGGTTCATGTGGTGGTGGGCCAGCTTCAACTGCTGGTTAATGTAAGGAAGCTGTAGAATCTGCTCTATTTCCATCTGCCAATGGTGGAGCTTGTACGATTGCTGAGGATGGTGGAGCTTGTCCAATTGCTGAGGATGGTGGAGCTCGTATGGTTGGTTGAAAGTCCCAAAGATGATGAGTGTGTGACCACTCAGCCTGTCCAATTGGAACTTCCTATGACATTGTGTGTGGGTGAAATCCCTGACTGCCATGAGATTGTGTTATGGGGGGGTAAATACATGGACCCTTTGTGGCTGTCTTGGCTCCCCCTCAAAGCCAAAGTGAGGATATTCCTCTGGCCAGGAATCTTGCCAGGGGTCATATGGCAATGGTGGTGGCATCACTCCCGGGTCCTCAACTGAAGCTATCCAACAATGCTCATGCCTGGGAGCATATTGTTCATGTGTTTGCCTGAAGACTGGTGGTGGTGGCTGCATGCCTGTGACTGGTGGTGGTGGCTGCATGACTGTGACTGGTGGTGGTGGCATGCCTGTTTGTATCCTCGTGACAGGAGGTTCTGTGGAGGAGTCAAATTATGAGAGGGATTAGTACAGTAATATATATGTCCATGTGGGCATACAATGTACATTGATACATGCTAGGGCCTATACTGATTCTCATGTCAAACTCTATAACATGCATGTGCACATTGTGATTTGTGATATGAGGGATTTTAATATGCGCAGTACATGTCAATGATGGAAAAAATGTGTTCTTTAAGTGACACTATGGTCACACAATTTACTTTAGCCTGATGTAGGCACAGAACCTGCTTTCTTGACCTAAAAGTATTGTGATGGCTATAGGGTCCATTTACTGAAAACTCTCCATGTGGCTTGTGGCCTGTGTTACTCTGAGACATGTTAGTATTGCACTATTCCACCTCATATCATGAATTGCATTGTGTTAAGTAGCATTAATGTCAAATATAATTGTAGATGTTTTTGTTAGTAGGCCAAATACCATGCCCCTCATTGTGTACATGAATGTGTGATATTAAAGGATGTTATATCTCAAATATGTATAATACTGGTGTGTGGGATGTTACTCACCAGCATGATGTGCTGTGGTTGCAGCCCCTGAGTCATGAGCCCTTGGAAGTCCACGGACTGCTGTGACACTCAGGGACCCGTGTATCATCTCTTGCCAGGTGTTATATTCTATGTCCAGGGATGGACCACCGCCTTTTCCCCTCTGGTGCATAGCTTCCTGACCCATATTTTCTTTCACCCGCCTCTTGCAGTCATTCCACCGCTTTTTAAGGCCCTCAGCAGTCCTCGTCTGGGGGCCACACTGTTGACGGCATCCTCTACTGCAAACCATGCTGTTTTTCACCTTTTGGCACTGCCTTTGCCCTTCTCCTGCCCAAAGAGGGCACTGTAATTGTCCATGATGGCCTGGACTAGGGCAACATTTTCATCAAATGAGAAGTTGGGACATCTCAGCCTCTCATCCTCCATGGACACCTGGCTTGCTCCCTGTGATGTCCCTGGTGTGGGTTCCTCCCTATCCTTCTCCCTTCTCCCCCCTTCTGTCCCCATGTGCACCCTCTGTCCCTCTCCTAGATGTGCCTGGTCTCTGGGGCTCTCAGGCATCTCCCCTCCCATCATCCCTTCTAGCTCTCCCTCTCCCCACTTCACTTACTCCCTGACAGGGACCCCACTGCTCCTTCTGTCCTCTGTAATACTCCTTTCCCTGTTACTCCTCTCCCCTCCTCCCCTCCGCCCTACCTCTCCCTGCCATCCTCACACTACACACATTCACACTCACTCCCAGTTCAATCACACACAATCACAACCAAACACTCAGCCTATCACACTGTAAAATTGAAATAAAATGTGTGAGGTGTTAGAAAAAAAAGTGTGGTGTATTTGTATATGTATGTATGCAAAATGTGTGCAATATGTAAAAATATGTGTAAGTGTACAAGCTTAATCAAACAACAATGCGACCTAACTAACTCCTCTGCTTGCGCCTCTCTCTCTACTCTGACTAATCCTCCACTCCACTGTAGTGTGCTGTAGCTCAACCAACCATCCAAACACAGTGAAGAAAACGGCGGCTGCGCATGGGTTTATAAATGAATTTTGAATAGCGTAATTACGTGTCGCATTTTTATATGAAGTCGTGGTTCAGTTTTACGAGTGTTAGCCTAATTTGCATAAACTACTCTTTATTGAGACTTTCTGTTTAGAGTTTGTCCTACTTACGCCAGTTTAGCATCTAATGGCGCAGTATATGTAATACCCCAATGTGCAAGGTGAAACTATGGGCAGCACGGGTTCCCACGTATGCCCCAAAACCTGCGCCGTATATTTGATCACGCGCTGTATACAAAAAAAAATGTTGAATTTTTAAAAACATTCGCCCATCCCTATTGACTACCCAGGTGGTGTACTCTGTATCCACCAAAAAAAAGTTTCTAGAATTATATTTTTTTGCATTCTAGCTTTTCCAACATATTACTTTGATACAGAGGATATGTCTCTTATTCACATAGTAATCTTTCAGCACTAAAGCACTAAAGATAAAAAAATAATCACAACGTATCTCTATCGCAAGTTTTATAAAAAAAAATCTTTTCTACGGGTGTATTTTATTTAGTTTTTAAGGGTTTAAAAGCATTAGGGGATTTCCAATACCAGCACACTAGTATACAATACAACCTGGTTTCTGAAAAAGATTTTCTCTAAAACTCAAGAGTGAGCTCTGCCTAAACATAAAAATACCCTTTACTTTTTTGTGTAATATCTTTGAGATTAGAAGTTTTTTTAAAATGCTATACAATAAAACATTTCATTTTGATAGACATTTTCTACAGTAATTATTAGTAGTAAATGAGTAATTCAGCACCTACACATATATATTTTCACAAACTCCTAGAAAAGTTCCCTAAAAAACTTAAAACAGATCACAATAGTACAGGAGAGGGAGCGCCAAAAGGAGGCTTAAAGAGACAGTCAACAAAAGAATGTTTGTTATTTTAAAAGATAGATGATCCCTTAATTACCCATTCTTTAATTTTGCATAAGCAACAGAGTTATAATAATACATGATTTACCTCTGTAATTACCTTGTATCTAAGCCTCTGCAGACTGCCCCCCTTATTTCACTTCTTTTGACAGACTTGAATTTTAGCCAGTGTTAACTCCTTGTTAAATTCACGTGCATGAGCTCAATGTTATCTATATGAAACACATAAACTAATGCCCTCTAGTGTTGAAAAACTATCAAATGCAGAGGAGGGTCTTCAAGAACTAAGAAATTAGCATATGAACCTCCTAGGTTTAGCTTTCAACTAAGCATACCAAAAGAACAAAGCAAAATTGGTGATAAAAGTAAGATGGAAAGTTGTTTAAAATTACATGCCCTATTTGAATCATGAAAGTTTTTTTTGGACTTGACTGTGCCTTTAAGTGAAGCAGTTAGAACATAATCAAAACATATTTAAAAAGTTAGCATTAATTATCTACAATACATAGCAGTAGGGTACCCTATAAATTATATAACAAATTGTAACAAAACAAATTAAAACAAATAAGACTGTGTTAGTCCAACACTAGTGGAAGTGCTTAAGATAGGTTAAGTGTCCCACATTTGTTTGTGTCCTTTAGGAGAGATGGCAATTGAGCCAATATGCTATGAAATATGTCCCTCTTTGTGAAGTGAGGATCCTATAAACAAAGTTTAAAGTATATCCCAAACGGTGACAAAGATGAGAAAAGAGTGATAAAAATAGAAAAATAAAAATAAGAATAAAAATAAAAAAATGATAAAAATAATAATATCTTTCCTCCACCACCCACCCTGGTTGTTTACCTTAATATATAAACACCTCCTAACAGCAATTAGGTGCAGCTGTCACTAATTATCCAGGATAGAGACACTACTTCATTTTCACAGCCTCTGTACTGACCCTTAACCACATTCTGTTACTCTTTTCCATTCCTCATTTGCCCACTCACCACACACTTTTTCTTATTGTTTGCTTACATCACTACTCACTCTCAGTTACCCTGCCTTATATCAGACATATTTCCCTTCTCCCTTACCTTCCATGTCCATTCCCTCTCTACCTGTAGGCCACTTTGTATTTAAAGTTAACTACTACTGATTGTGCTCAAGGGCAGGGCATTCCTACCCTTTTGTATAACTCAATTATTGCACCAACAACTATATTGTACCCCTACTGTACTTGTTTACTTATGTATTTAATGCATCCCTGTAATGTGTTATTATTACTTGAATAGCACTGCATAAACTGCTGGCGCTTTATAAATACCTGATAATAATAATAATAAAAATAATATAATAATTACTGTGATATCTTAAAAGAATCTTGGCCATGGACCTGTGAAAAGAAAAATAGTATAGTGCAATATTGCAATAGCTAAATAGCCCTTGGACACTTAACCTATCTTAAGCACTTCCACTAGTGTTGGACTAACACAGTCTTATTTGTTTTAATTTGTTTTGTTACATAATTTATTTTGATAGGGTACTGCTATGTATTGTAGATAATTAATGCTAACTTATTATACATGTTAGCATGTTACTGCTTCAGTAATTATTAGTAGGTTTTGTCACTTGATTATTAGTGCTCCAGATACCTACTTAGGTATCTCTTCAACAAAGAATACCATGGGAACAAAGCAAATTTGATACAATTAGTAAATTGGAAACTTATATATATATATATATATATATTTCATATCTCTTAAGTATGATTACACATTTATTATCCCTTTATAACTCTAACAGAATATTCCTAGACATAAGAAGTACAGGTCAATATCACCATATAATTATGTGCTCTAATAATACCAACTCTTCAGAATAGGGAACAATGTAATTTCAAATGCAGCGTATCAAGCATTATACTGAAAGATAATTTATAAATAATTATAACTACAGCAACAGGATCAATTTCCATTAAAATAAATTGTTATTTAGATGTTTATTATTTATTATGGATACTAACTTAAGGCAGTAATTTAATTGGCACTATTTAATAAATGTAAGTTACTAAAACATGCTTACATCTGAATATATCACCTTGATCTAGCTTTTATACTAAATTCAAATTTTAGTCCAATCAAAATTCTTCGACTATATAACATAATTTATTTTACAGTATCTGTTAAAACAATGTACTAATGTCCCACCAATTGCAGAAAATATGGTCATCATATAGCAATGATAGCATTTGTTACAAATTATAATCATCATATTTGTACGTATTTACCATATTTGTCTAATCATTACCCATATATCTCTCATCCGTTTCCCCATCCTGAATTTTTAATAAGCTTTTAAATATTTAGTCATAATCATAAATTTTTCTATGAACCTCACCTTTGCTAATCTTCTCAGAAATGATATTTGGTTTCAATGTTCTCTTAACATCAACTAACTAATTGGGGATGGTCCTGTACAGGAAATATGTTTGTAAAATGATGCGTGTCAGACTAAAGTAAATAATAAATTTATGGAATACCTTTGTTCCATATTTCATGCGGCTCATTATAGCTAAATGAGTTGAAAGTAAAGTGTTTTCACACTTGTACTAACACGAGCGTAGAAAGCCGAACTTACAATATCATGTGCGAGTTAAAGGGCCACTAAACCCAAAATCTTTCTTTCATGATTCAGATAGAACATACAAATTTAAACAACATTACAATTTAATTCTATTATTTATTTTGTTTCTTTTTTTAGATATCCTTATTTGAAGAAAAAGCAATGCACATGGGTGAGCCAATCACATGAGGCTTTCATGTGCCACAACCAATCAGCAGCTTCTGAGCATATCTAGATATGCTTTTCAGCAAAGAATATCAAGAGAATAAAACAAATTAGATAATAGAAGTAAATTAGAAAGATGTTTAAAAATGCATGCTCTTTCTAAATCATAAAAGAAAAAAATGTGGGTTTCATGTCCCTTTAACGTATCCCCCCAAAAGTGGAAAAAAACAACACCCTACTAGTGTGCAATCTAGATTGCATATTCTCAAGTGCGCCAACCATACATGATTTGAATGTTCTTCACATACATGAATATGTTCTATGTATTCAAAATACATATTTATTTTTATATCTGATGGTATTTTGCATATATATATATATATATATATATATATATATATATATATATATATATATATATATATATATATGGAGTTGAGTTTCAGAGTTCAGCGCACAAAGAATGGAGAAAAACAAAAACAAAACCAAATTATGGTGCAGTATGTCAGTACTAGGCAATCAAAAACTAAACGTGAGATTTAAATGTGCTCACCTTGTTTAACCTCAAACATGTGAGGTATGTTGGAAGCATGGAGGGGATGTAATCCCTATCTGTGGTAAAGATGTTTCCAGCTGGTATGCAGAAACTTTTAGCAGGTGGAAATCTTGATATCCCTGGAGTAGAAATATGTTGGTATTTCAGACAAACTTCTCCTCTCTGGAGTTAGGTAGAGACACTTTAATTCTTTTTGCTGGATTTCTTTCCTTGTTGCTGTTTATTTCTTTTCCCCTTCTTTATACTTGAAAGGCTTCTCCTCTCTGGAGTATGGTATAAACTTTATGTATGCAAACCAATTCGTGCTCAGTTTACATACTATGAGATCACTTGTGGATATTAACCTCTTAAGGACATATGACGGAATTTTTCCGTCATAAAACAATTGAGCAAACTGAAAGCTGCGTCCTTAAAGGGTTTTAATTGCAGCACTCATGAGATGTGTATAAATGATGCTTGCAAGGACACAAAGTGAAATTTAAAATAAAAACACTTTTATTTTCTAATGTCCAATAAAAAATGATAAACAGAAATCCTCTTTGATAATACTCCAGATCAGGGACAGAAATAGGTGAGCAGATGAAATATAGTATATTTCTTTAAATCCGGTAGGTAAAGGGAGGTAGAGGATCACCTAAGCAAATATACCTCCACATAGAAAGTTATGTCCAAGATCAGACATTTAAGGTTACTCCACCAATTCCTTAATCCAATAATAAAAATAAAAATAATAATTTGTGTTTCTCAAATTTTATGGATTAACACATAGGTAAATTTAGATAGAGGATCACCTAAGCAAATAGACCTCCACATAGAAAGTTATGTCCATGGTCAGACATTTAAGGTAACTCCCCCATTCCCTAATCCATTAATCAAATAATAAAAATAATAAATTATTTTTATAGATAAACACATAGGTAAAGTGAGGTAGAGGATCACCTAAGCAAATATACCTGCACATAGAAAGTTATGTCCATGATCAGACATTTAAGGTAACTCCACCCATTCCCTAATCCATTAATCAAATAATAAAAATAAAAATAATAAATTATTTTTATAGATAAACACATAGGTAAAGTGAGGTAGAGGATCACCTAAGCAAATACACCTCCACATAGAAAGTTATGTCCATGGTCAGACATTTAAGGTAACTCCACCCATTCCCTAATCCATTAATCAAATAATAAAAATAATAAATTATTTTTATGCATAAACACATAGGTAAAGTGAGGTAGAGGATCACCTAAGCAATTAGTACTCCCCAGAGAACTGGTTTTAGCAGGCTCCACCTGTGATAAGAACCAAATTGGTTGCTTATTTTAATTTCATTATATTTTTATGCGAAAAAATAAATAAACACATAGGTAAAGCAGCCGTCACTTTAGGCAAAAAATCATAAGGGTGACAGTAATTTTAGGCAGCTTTATTACCTTTGATTACCACTATGGAAATGCGTAAGGATTCCCCACCAGATTTATGTCTAAACACATAGATAAAATTCCAATATCACTAACAAGAAAAAAATGTTTTTTTTTTTTTGTTTTGTTTTGTTTTGTTTTGTTTCAAAATAAGTGTAAGCCAGTCAGTAATCTGCTTCTAATTTATGCAGACTAATACAAATAAATCAAACCAATCAATGAATATACAATAAGGTACCTGTATTCAATTAACAAATTAAGTTAAAGCCAATTATCTGCACTGAAACGCCATATAAGCGATCCTCAGTGCTCTGTGGGCATACCCTCTGATGAAGTGAATGTAATTCACGAAACGCGTAAGGGCACGCCCACTTCTGACGTCACTTCCTGTCCAGGGAGACCAAGCTTCAAACACTTCAGCAACGGACCCTGTCACTGACAGGCTAAAGAATTCACATCCATCGGGATATTGTGAGCTATCTAGAGCTCAAAAAACCACAAGGAATCATCATCTAGCTGTATTTACAGCAGTTCATGTAACTATTTATTACGGTTTTCCATCATAAACACCAACTTATCCACCTGACCTCTGGGAGCTATTCAGAGCTCAAAACCACCGCAAGGAATTTACCTCCAGCTGTACTTACAGCATCCTATACCACAATATCACTAATTTTTATCAGCAAGCTGTTTTTGCACCAGCCCTGATAAAAAAACTCACTACCGGATTTAAAGAAATATACTATATTTCATCTACTCACCTATTTCTGTCCCTGATCTGGACTATTATCAAAGAGGATTTCTATTTATCATTTTTTATTGGACATTAGAAAATAAAAGTGTTTTTATTTTATTTTAAATTTCACTTTGTGTCCTTGCAAGCATCATTTATACACATCTCATGAGTGCTGCAATTAATATCCACAATTGATCTCAAAGTATGTAAACTGAGCACTAATTGGTTTGCATACATAAAGTTTATACCATACTCCAGAGAGGAGAAGCCTTTCAAGTATAAAGAAGGGGAAAAGAAATAAACAGCAACAAGAAAAGAAATCCAGCAAAAAGAATTAAAGTGTCTCTACCTAACTCCAGAGAGGAGAAGTTTGTCTGAAATACCAACATATTTCTACTCCAGGGATATCAAGATTTCCACCTGCTAAAAGTTTCTGCATACCAGCTGGAAACATCTTTACCACAGATAGGGATTACATCCCCTCCATGCTTCCAACATACCTCACATGTTTGAGGTTAAACAAGGTGAGCACATTTAAATCTCACGTTTAGTTTTTGATTGATTAGTACTATGCGACCTGACGCAGCAGAGTTTTCAGAGATGAAAAAGCAGGACACACTGCGTGCCGCTCCACTTGCCTTAAGGCTGCGACACACTGCAAGCGATGCCGCGTGAGGCAAAGCAACTGCTTCGCTTCGCGTTGCATTGCTTCTGAAGTTCAGATATTTTATCTCTGAGCTCTCAGCTACGCGACCTGATGCAGCAGATTGCTCAGGGATGAAAAGGCAGGACACATTGTGGGTGCATAGCTGCATCGATAAGCTCCGCGCCATTCCACTTGCAGTGTGTCACAGCCTTTAAGCACACAGTAAAACAGCAAACAGTTTATTAAATATGAATATTGCATAAATATGCTTTTTCATGTTTTCATCTACTTAGCTGCAAAGGGCTCCAATACAATTATATATAGGTCTGTATGTGTTTTACATGTAAAAAAGGAAAAATATTAACACGTGAACCTGATATGCACTTTGAGAGTCATGAATATAATATATTGATTGGCTCCTTTGTGGGCGGGGTTATTGCTGTCATTTACATATTTGTGCAACTATTCCAAATGCTTCATCATGATAAAAAAAGTATAAGAAAAAACAGAAACTTCTATTTAAGAATAATTAACATGCATGGGGTAAGGTTACAAATGGAGCACTAATTTCTAGCGTGGCCGCAAACTGGCAAATTTGCCCGTTTGCAGGTGCTCGATGAATAACCAGCCATCGCAAGTGGCTGGTTATTGCTACCGCGACCTTGCAGTAGCAATTACCACTCAGAAAATTAACCAGAGATCAGACTTCTGGTTAATTTTCTAAATGTCCCCAGTTGGCCCCCATAATTTAGTGCGTTATTAAAAAAAAAAAAAATGTAGCATCTTTTTCTTGTTCTATAATAACTGCAGGAGACAAATTTAGGGGGTTAAAAATGACGGGTTGGGGGTGTTAGAAAAAAATGGCACTGAAAAGTGCCTTTGTATTGCGGTCATTAACACATAAATATATATGTATATAAGCATATATATACAGGGAGTGCAGAATTATTAGGCAAATGAGTATTTTGACCACATCATCCTCTTTATGCATGTTGTCTTACTCCAAGCTGTATAGGCTCGAAAGCCTACTACCAATTAAGCATATTAGGTGATGTGCATCTCTGTAATGAGAAGGGGTGTGGTCTAATGACATCAACACCCTATATCAGGTGTGCATAATTATTAGGCAACTTCCTTTCCTTTGGCAAAATGGGTCAAAAGAAGGACTTGACAGGCTCAGAAAAGTAAAAAATAGTGAGATATCTTGCAGAGGGATGCAGCACTCTTAAAATTGCAAAGCTTCTGAAGCGTGATCATCGAACAATCAAGCGTTTCATTCAAAATAGTCAACAGGGTCACAAGAAGCGTGTGGAAAAAACAAGGCGCAAAATAACTGCCCATGAACTGAGAAAAGTCAAGCGTGCAGCTGCCAAGATGCCACTTGCCACCAGTTTGGCCATATTTCAGAGCTGCAACATCACTGGAGTGCCCAAAAGCACAAGGTGTGCAATACTCAGAGACATGGCCAAGGTAAGAAAGGCTGAAAGACGACCACCACTGAACAAGACACACAAGCTGAAACGTCAAGACTGAGCCAAGAAGTATCTCAAGACTGATTTTTCTAAGGTTTTATGGACTGATGAAATGAGAGTGAGTCTTGATGGGCCAGATGGATGGGCCCGTGGCTGGATTGGTAAAGGGCAGAGAGCTCCAGTCCGACTCAGACGCCAGCAAGGTGGAGGTGGAGTACTGGTTTGGGCTGGTATCATCAAAGATGAGCTTGTGGGGCCTTTTCGGGTTGAGGATGGAGTCAAGCTCAACTCCCAGTCCTACTGCCAGTTTCTGGAAGACACCTTCTTCAAGCAGTGGTACAGGAAGAAGTCTGCATCCTTCAAGAAAAACATGATTTTCATGCAGGACAATGCTCCATCACACGCGTCCAAGTACTCCACAGCGTGGCTGGCAAGAAAGGGTATAAAAGAAGAAAATCTAATGACATGGCCTCCTTGTTCACCTGATCTGAACCCCATTGAGAACCTGTGGTCCATCATCAAATGTGAGATTTACAAGGAGGGAAAACAGTACACCTCTCTGAACAGTGTCTGGGAGGCTGTGGTTGCTGCTGCACGCAATGTTGATGGTGAACAGATCAAAACACTGACAGAATCCATGGATGGCAGGCTTTTGAGTGTCCTTGCAAAGAAAGGTGGCTATATTGGTCACTGATTTGTTTTTGTTTTGTTTTTGAATGTCAGAAATGTATATTTGTGAATGATGAGATGTTATATTGGTTTCACTGGTAAAAAATAAATAATTGAAATGGGTATATATTTGTTTTTTGTTAAGTTGCCTAATAATTATGCACAGTAATAGTCACCTGCACACACAGATATCCCCCTAAAATAGCTATAACTAAAAACAAACTAAAAACTACTTCCAAATCTATTCAGCTTTGATATTAATGAGTTTTTTGGGTTCATTGAGAACATGGTTGTTGTTCAATAATAAAATGAATCCTCAAAAATACAACTTGCCTAATAATTCTGCACTCCCTGTATATATTTAAAATTTGCTGCGCAACTTACCCCCTTCGCTGCACTTAGGTTCTGTGCCATGTATGACGACATCAGAACGAGGCTCCCATTGGAGCCTATGGAAACTGCATTGCATGAAAGCTTTGCGCTCACAAAAGCATAACGAGAGGTTGCGTTCCCATTGCACATAATGCATAATACTAGCGCACATTTGGGTGCACTGGTATTACAAAGGGGAGCACAAATATTATTTATATTCTTTAAAGACTTTTGAGAGCTGATGAATTAGCAGATGCAATTTGTCATTAATTCTGTTAAAATCAAAAACTTTAGACAAAAATGCCAAGAAAGTTTCTGTATGTCTACACAGATCAAACACTAGCAAATCTGCTACCAGAATCTGCTACCAGAATCTGATTCATATTCGAAAACATATTCGAAAACATCCAAAACTGTTAAATCTAATAACAAACGCAGATTTTATGTAAACAGTGATTCTACAACAGTCTTCCGACACCTTTATGGAAACATTAATTCTGACAATTATTCTGATAGCTCTTGGTGATTAATTGAGAAACAGATTACAAGTGACGCGCTAATTATAGCACGGTCGCAATAACCATTATTGCTGGATTGCGCTACCATTAATGTGTGACTTTGAGAGGATTACAAGTCCATGGTAAAGCAAATTAACGGGAGAAGGGTTAGCGAGGCCAACTTCACTCGAACGCACCCTATACTTTTTATGGATATTGCGACGGCATTAGAAATAGAACGTTGTCGTTTGTACTTGAGTGAACTGAACTGCGCTAGAATATTTAGTGCAACTTCAGTCCTGATGTAAACTGTAAGGTTCAAAAATAAGTTGCACAAAACGCATCTAAAACATATTAAAGTATTACACACGTATATACCCTTTTTGATAGGCAAAAGTAAAAATCCAGAGCTAACAGAAAAAAAATGCAAAAACAGCAGACAAGTGGATAATCAGGAAAACAGGCAATATGTCATACACAGGACCCAGAGACTAGCTCAATAGAGCTGCAGGTAGGTAAAGCTAGAACGAGTAAAAAACAACAAAAAGAGAAAAAAAATAGGAAGGAGCAAAATACCACAAATAGCACAACAGCAAGGAAAAGCTGAAGACCCTGGTTCAACTCCAGGCTTGACACATGAAGCTCAAACTTTTTCTTTCATGATTCAGACAAGCTCATAAAGTTTTTTAGAATCAACAAGGAAGTTTCAAGTGGGTTAAATATTTGCCAAACTGGTTTCGATCTATAAATCTAACACTTATTTTTTTATCTAACTTTGGGTATAATATTTTTTAATCTATTTGAAATTGTAAAACAAAGTTCAAACATTTTTTTATCCCATCCAATATTTCCTGGTTCATGTTGAGTATATATATCTATCTGTATATGTAGATAGATAGGTATGTATATAGATAGATGGATATAGATATGTTTAAATGTGTGTATGTATACATCTCTATGTACATATATATATAAAATGATTTAGATGTTAAGAAAATATGAATGTAAAGTATTCCTAACTCACTTCAGGTTTAGTGCAGTTGGTCTAAATAGTTATTTTCATACGGCTAGATTACGAGTTTCATGGTAAGAGCTGCTCGGTACTAACTTGCAAGTTATTTTCACTGCTCACCTCCCTACAGCGCTGGTATTACAGGTTTACAAAAACCCGGTGTTAACAGGCAAGAAGTGAGCGTAGAGCAAAATTGAGCTCCATACCGCACTCCAATACCAGCGCTGCTGAAAGCCGCGTAGAGCTGGTTTTACGTGCTTGTGCACGATTTCCCCATAGTTCAGTGTAAAATTAAATTATAAGCGCTAGAGAAAACAACCCAGTTTAACTATTGAAATTCCCCTCCAGGAAAAACAAAAAGTGAGAACAAAAGAACAGGTAATAGTTAAGCGCTAAAAGCGAAGGGTGCAAAGGAGATATGTAAATCTATAATTGACAGATCGGCGGCGTGTAATGCAAATGGAAGTCTATTATAAGGAATAATAATGGATACTATAGATTATAGTGGTTAATATAAATAATATGAGAAAATAACAATATATACAGGGAGTGCAGAATTATTAGGCAAGTTGTATTTTTGAGGATTAATTTTATTATTGAACAACAACCATGTTCTAAATGAACCCAAAAAACTCATTAATATAAAAGCTGAATATTTTTGGAAGTAGTTTTTAGTTTGTTTTTAGTTTTAGCTATTTTAGGGGGATATCTGTGTGTGCAGGTGACTATTACTGTGCATAATTATTAGGCAACTTAACAAGAAACAAATATATACCCATTTCAATTATTTATTTTTACCAGTGAAACCAATATAACATCTCAACATTCACAAATATACATTTCTGACATTCAAAAACAAAACAAAAACAAATCAGTGACCAATATATCCACCTTTCTTTGCAAGGACACTCAAAAGCCTGCCATCCATGGATTCTGTCAGTGTTTTGATCTGTTCACCATCAACATTGCATGCAGTAGCAACCACAGCCTCCCAGACACTGTTCAGAGAGGTGTACTGTTTTCCCTCCTTGTAAATCTCACATTTGATGATGGACCACAGGTTCTTAATGGGGTTCAGATCAGGTGAACAAGGAGGCCATGTCATTAGATTTTCTTTTTTTATACCCTTTCTTGCCAGCCACGCTGTGGAGTACTTGGACGCGTGTGATGGAGCATTGTCCTGCATGAAAATCATGTTTTTCTTGAAGGATGCAGACTTCTTCCTGTACCACTGCTTGAAGAAGGTGTCTTCCAGAAACTGGCAGTAGGACTGGGAGTTGAGCTTGACTCCATCCTCAACCCAAAAAGGCCCCACAAGCTCATCTTTGATGATACCAGCCCAAACCAGTTCTCCACCTCCACCTTGCTGGCGTCTGAGTCGGACTGGAGCTCTCTGCCCTTTACCAATCCAGCCACGGGCCCATCCATCTGGCCCATCAAGACTCACTCTCATTTCATCAGTCCATAAAACCTTAGAAAAATCAGTCTTGAGATATTTCTTGGCCCAGTCTTGACGTTTCAGCTTGTGTGTCTTGTTCAGTGGTGGTCGTCTTTTTGGGTTGAGGATGGAGTCAAGCTCAACTCCCAGTCCTACTGCCAGTTTCTGGAAGACACCTTCTTCAAGCAGAAATGTATATTTGTGAATGATGAGATGTTATATTGGTTTCACTGGTAAAAATAAATAATTGAAATGGGTATATATTTTTTTTTTGTTAAGTTGCCTAATAATTATGCACAGTAATAGTCACCTGCACACACAGATATCCCCCTAAAATAGCTATAACTAAAAACAAACTAAAAACTACTTCCAAATCTATTCAGCTTTGATATTAATGAGTTTTTTGGGTTCATTGAGAACATGGTTGTTGTTCAATAATAAAATGAATCCTCAAAAATACAACTTGCCTAATAATTCTGCACTCCCTGTATATATTTAAAATTTGCTGCGCAACTTACCCCCTTCGCTGCACTTAGGTTCTGTGCCATGTATGACGACATCAGAACGAGGCTCCCATTGGAGCCTATGGAAACTGCATTGCATGAAAGCTTTGCGCTCACAAAAGCATAACGAGAGGTTGCGTTCCCATTGCACATAATGCATAATACTAGCGCACATTTGGGTGCACTGGTATTACAAAGGGGAGCACAAATATTATTTATATTCTTTAAAGACTTTTGAGAGCTGATGAATTAGCAGATGCAATTTGTCATTAATTCTGTTAAAATCAAAAACTTTAGACAAAAATGCCAAGAAAGTTTCTGTATGTCTACACAGATCAAACACTAGCAAATCTGCTACCAGAATCTGCTACCAGAATCTGATTCATATTCGAAAACATATTCGAAAACATCCAAAACTGTTAAATCTAATAACAAACGCAGATTTTATGTAAACAGTGATTCTACAACAGTCTTCCGACACCTTTATGGAAACATTAATTCTGACAATTATTCTGATAGCTCTTGGTGATTAATTGAGAAACAGATTACAAGTGACGCGCTAATTATAGCACGGTCGCAATAACCATTATTGCTGGATTGCGCTACCATTAATGTGTGACTTTGAGAGGATTACAAGTCCATGGTAAAGCAAATTAACGGGAGAAGGGTTAGCGAGGCCAACTTCACTCGAACGCACCCTATACTTTTTATGGATATTGCGACGGCATTAGAAATAGAACGTTGTCGTTTGTACTTGAGTGAACTGAACTGCGCTAGAATATTTAGTGCAACTTCAGTCCTGATGTAAACTGTAAGGTTCAAAAATAAGTTGCACAAAACGCATCTAAAACATATTAAAGTATTACACACGTATATACCCTTTTTGATAGGCAAAAGTAAAAATCCAGAGCTAACAGAAAAAAAATGCAAAAACAGCAGACAAGTGGATAATCAGGAAAACAGGCAATATGTCATACACAGGACCCAGAGACTAGCTCAATAGAGCTGCAGGTAGGTAAAGCTAGAACGAGTAAAAAACAACAAAAAGAGAAAAAAAATAGGAAGGAGCAAAATACCACAAATAGCACAACAGCAAGGAAAAGCTGAAGACCCTGGTTCAACTCCAGGCTTGACACATGAAGCTCAAACTTTTTCTTTCATGATTCAGACAAGCTCATAAAGTTTTTTAGAATCAACAAGGAAGTTTCAAGTGGGTTAAATATTTGCCAAACTGGTTTCGATCTATAAATCTAACACTTATTTTTTTATCTAACTTTGGGTATAATATTTTTTAATCTATTTGAAATTGTAAAACAAAGTTCAAACATTTTTTTATCCCATCCAATATTTCCTGGTTCATGTTGAGTATATATATCTATCTGTATATGTAGATAGATAGGTATGTATATAGATAGATGGATATAGATATGTTTAAATGTGTGTATGTATACATCTCTATGTACATATATATATAAAATGATTTAGATGTTAAGAAAATATGAATGTAAAGTATTCCTAACTCACTTCAGGTTTAGTGCAGTTGGTCTAAATAGTTATTTTCATACGGCTAGATTACGAGTTTCATGGTAAGAGCTGCTCGGTACTAACTTGCAAGTTATTTTCACTGCTCACCTCCCTACAGCGCTGGTATTACAGGTTTACAAAAACCCGTTGTTAACAGGCAAGAAGTGAGCGTAGAGCAAAATTGAGCTCCATACCGCACTCCAATACCAGCGCTGCTGAAAGCCGCGTAGAGCTGGTTTTACGTGCTTGTGCACGATTTCCCCATAGTTCAGTGTAAAATTAAATTATAAGCGCTAGAGAAAACAACCCAGCTTAACTATTGAAATTCCCCTCCAGGAAAAACAAAAAGTGAGAACAAAAGAACAGGTAATAGTTAAGCGCTAAAAGCGAAGGGTGCAAAGGAGATATGTAAATCTATAATTGACAGATCGGCGGCGTGTAATGCAAATGGAAGTCTATTATAAGGAATAATAATGGATACTATAGATTATAGTGGTTAATATAAATAATATGAGAAAATAACAATATATACAGGGAGTGCAGAATTATTAGGCAAGTTGTATTTTTGAGGATTAATTTTATTATTGAACAACAACCATGTTCTAAATGAACCCAAAAAACTCATTAATATAAAAGCTGAATATTTTTGGAAGTAGTTTTTAGTTTGTTTTTAGTTTTAGCTATTTTAGGGGGATATCTGTGTGTGCAGGTGACTATTACTGTGCATAATTATTAGGCAACTTAACAAGAAACAAATATATACCCATTTCAATTATTTATTTTTACCAGTGAAACCAATATAACATCTCAACATTCACAAATATACATTTCTGACATTCAAAAACAAAACAAAAACAAATCAGTGACCAATATATCCACCTTTCTTTGCAAGGACACTCAAAAGCCTGCCATCCATGGATTCTGTCAGTGTTTTGATCTGTTCACCATCAACATTGCATGCAGTAGCAACCACAGCCTCCCAGACACTGTTCAGAGAGGTGTACTGTTTTCCCTCCTTGTAAATCTCACATTTGATGATGGACCACAGGTTCTTAATGGGGTTCAGATCAGGTGAACAAGGAGGCCATGTCATTAGATTTTCTTTTTTTATACCCTTTCTTGCCAGCCACGCTGTGGAGTACTTGGACGCGTGTGATGGAGCATTGTCCTGCATGAAAATCATGTTTTTCTTGAAGGATGCAGACTTCTTCCTGTACCACTGCTTGAAGAAGGTGTCTTCCAGAAACTGGCAGTAGGACTGGGAGTTGAGCTTGACTCCATCCTCAACCCAAAAAGGCCCCACAAGCTCATCTTTGATGATACCAGCCCAAACCAGTTCTCCACCTCCACCTTGCTGGCGTCTGAGTCGGACTGGAGCTCTCTGCCCTTTACCAATCCAGCCACGGGCCCATCCATCTGGCCCATCAAGACTCACTCTCATTTCATCAGTCCATAAAACCTTAGAAAAATCAGTCTTGAGATATTTCTTGGCCCAGTCTTGACGTTTCAGCTTGTGTGTCTTGTTCAGTGGTGGTCGTCTTTTCGGGTTGAGGATGGAGTCAAGCTCAACTCCCAGTCCTACTGCCAGTTTCTGGAAGACACCTTCTTCAAGCAGAAATGTATATTTGTGAATGATGAGATGTTATATTGGTTTCACTGGTAAAAATAAATAATTGAAATGGGTATATATTTGTTTTTTGTTAAGTTGCCTAATAATTATGCACAGTAATAGTCACCTGCACACACAGATATCCCCCTAAAATAGCTATAACTAAAAACAAACTAAAAACTACTTCCAAATCTATTCAGCTTTGATATTAATGAGTTTTTTGGGTTCATTGAGAACATGGTTGTTGTTCAATAATAAAATGAATCCTCAAAAATACAACTTGCCTAATAATTCTGCACTCCCTGTATATATTTAAAATTTGCTGCGCAACTTACCCCCTTCGCTGCACTTAGGTTCTGTGCCATGTATGACGACATCAGAACGAGGCTCCCATTGGAGCCTATGGAAACTGCATTGCATGAAAGCTTTGCGCTCACAAAAGCATAACGAGAGGTTGCGTTCCCATTGCACATAATGCATAATACTAGCGCACATTTGGGTGCACTGGTATTACAAAGGGGAGCACAAATATTATTTATATTCTTTAAAGACTTTTGAGAGCTGATGAATTAGCAGATGCAATTTGTCATTAATTCTGTTAAAATCAAAAACTTTAGACAAAAATGCCAAGAAAGTTTCTGTATGTCTACACAGATCAAACACTAGCAAATCTGCTACCAGAATCTGCTACCAGAATCTGATTCATATTCGAAAACATATTCGAAAACATCCAAAACTGTTAAATCTAATAACAAACGCAGATTTTATGTAAACAGTGATTCTACAACAGTCTTCCGACACCTTTATGGAAACATTAATTCTGACAATTATTCTGATAGCTCTTGGTGATTAATTGAGAAACAGATTACAAGTGACGCGCTAATTATAGCACGGTCGCAATAACCATTATTGCTGGATTGCGCTACCATTAATGTGTGACTTTGAGAGGATTACAAGTCCATGGTAAAGCAAATTAACGGGAGAAGGGTTAGCGAGGCCAACTTCACTCGAACGCACCCTATACTTTTTATGGATATTGCGACGGCATTAGAAATAGAACGTTGTCGTTTGTACTTGAGTGAACTGAACTGCGCTAGAATATTTAGTGCAACTTCAGTCCTGATGTAAACTGTAAGGTTCAAAAATAAGTTGCACAAAACGCATCTAAAACATATTAAAGTATTACACACGTATATACCCTTTTTGATAGGCAAAAGTAAAAATCCAGAGCTAACAGAAAAAAAATGCAAAAACAGCAGACAAGTGGATAATCAGGAAAACAGGCAATATGTCATACACAGGACCCAGAGACTAGCTCAATAGAGCTGCAGGTAGGTAAAGCTAGAACGAGTAAAAAACAACAAAAAGAGAAAAAAAATAGGAAGGAGCAAAATACCACAAATAGCACAACAGCAAGGAAAAGCTGAAGACCCTGGTTCAACTCCAGGCTTGACACATGAAGCTCAAACTTTTTCTTTCATGATTCAGACAAGCTCATAAAGTTTTTTAGAATCAACAAGGAAGTTTCAAGTGGGTTAAATATTTGCCAAACTGGTTTCGATCTATAAATCTAACACTTATTTTTTTATCTAACTTTGGGTATAATATTTTTTAATCTATTTGAAATTGTAAAACAAAGTTCAAACATTTTTTTATCCCATCCAATATTTCCTGGTTCATGTTGAGTATATATATCTATCTGTATATGTAGATAGATAGGTATGTATATAGATAGATGGATATAGATATGTTTAAATGTGTGTATGTATACATCTCTATGTACATATATATATATAAAATGATTTAGATGTTAAGAAAATATGAATGTAAAGTATTCCTAACTCACTTCAGGTTTAGTGCAGTTGGTCTAAATAGTTATTTTCATACGGCTAGATTACGAGTTTCATGGTAAGAGCTGCTCGGTACTAACTTGCAAGTTATTTTCACTGCTCACCTCCCTACAGCGCTGGTATTACAGGTTTACAAAAACCCGGTGTTAACAGGCAAGAAGTGAGCGTAGAGCAAAATTGAGCTCCATACCGCACTCCAATACCAGCGCTGCTGAAAGCCGCGTACAGCTGGTTTTACGTGCTTGTGCACGATTTCCCCATAGTTCAGTGTAAAATTAAATTATAAGCGCTAGAGAAAACAACCCAGCTTAACTATTGAAATTCCCCTCCAGGAAAAACAAAAAGTGAGAACAAAAGAACAGGTAATAGTTAAGCGCTAAAAGCGAAGGGTGCAAAGGAGATATGTAAATCTATAATTGACAGATCGGCGGCGTGTAATGCAAATGGAAGTCTATTATAAGGAATAATAATGGATACTATAGATTATAGTGGTTAATATAAATAATATGAGAAAATAACAATATATACAGGGAGTGCAGAATTATTAGGCAAGTTGTATTTTTGAGGATTAATTTTATTATTGAACAACAACCATGTTCTAAATGAACCCAAAAAACTCATTAATATAAAAGCTGAATATTTTTGGAAGTAGTTTTTAGTTTGTTTTTAGTTTTAGCTATTTTAGGGGGATATCTGTGTGTGCAGGTGACTATTACTGTGCATAATTATTAGGCAACTTAACAAAAAACAAATATATACCCATTTCAATTATTTATTTTTACCAGTGAAACCAATATAACATCTCAACATTCACAAATATACATTTCTGACATTCAAAAACAAAACAAAAACAAATCAGTGACCAATATATCCACCTTTCTTTGCAAGGACACTCAAAAGCCTGCCATCCATGGATTCTGTCAGTGTTTTGATCTGTTCACCATCAACATTGCATGCAGTAGCAACCACAGCCTCCCAGACACTGTTCAGAGAGGTGTACTGTTTTCCCTCCTTGTAAATCTCACATTTGATGATGGACCACAGGTTCTTAATGGGGTTCAGATCAGGTGAACAAGGAGGCCATGTCATTAGATTTTCTTTTTTTATACCCTTTCTTGCCAGCCACGCTGTGGAGTACTTGGACGCGTGTGATGGAGCATTGTCCTGCATGAAAATCATGTTTTTCTTGAAGGATGCAGACTTCTTCCTGTACCACTGCTTGAAGAAGGTGTCTTCCAGAAACTGGCAGTAGGACTGGGAGTTGAGCTTGACTCCATCCTCAACCCAAAAAGGCCCCACAAGCTCATCTTTGATGATACCAGCCCAAACCAGTTCTCCACCTCCACCTTGCTGGCGTCTGAGTCGGACTGGAGCTCTCTGCCCTTTACCAATCCAGCCACGGGCCCATCCATCTGGCCCATCAAGACTCACTCTCATTTCATCAGTCCATAAAACCTTAGAAAAATCAGTCTTGAGATATTTCTTGGCCCAGTCTTGACGTTTCAGCTTGTGTGTCTTGTTCAGTGGTGGTCGTCTTTCAGCCTTTCTTACCTTGGCCATGTCTCTGAGTATTGCACACCTTGTGCTTTTGGGGACTCCAGTGATGTTGCAGCTCTGAAATATGGCCAAACTGGTGGCAAGTGGCATCTTGGCAGCTGCACGCTTGACTTTTCTCAGTTCATGGGCAGTTATTTTGCGCCTTGGTTTTTCCACACGCTTCTTGCGACCCTGTTGACTATTTTGAATGAAACGCTTGATTGTTCGATGATCACGCTTCAGAAGCTTTGCAATTTTAAGAGTGCTGCATCCCTCTGCAAGATATCTCACTATTTTTTACTTTTCTGAGCCTGTCAAGTCCTTCTTTTGACCCATTTTGCCAAAGGAAAGGAAGTTGCCTAATAATTATGCACACCTTATATAGGGTGTTGATGTCATTAGACCACACCCCTTCTCATTACAGAGATGCACATCACCTAATATGCTTAATTGGTAGTAGGCTTTCGAGCCTATACAGCTTGGAGTAAGACAACATGCATAAAGAGGATGATGTGGTCAAAATACTAATTTGCCTTATAATTCTGCACTCCCTGTATATTCTATTCAAATGAAAAAAGTGAGGGATGCAAATAGGTACAAATATAAATACAATTTATTAAAAGGAGGTCTAAAACAATGTGTCAAACGATATGCAAAAAGTATATATGTATTAAAACATATGTATCTAAAAGTGCAGGGACGTCTCCCTTATTAGTTACTATTAATAACACACATTAAAATGGTAAAAAAGGAACTGGTTGCAGTATATATTACTTGCGTTTTTAGCAAACAGTGGAGCAATATTTCCTAAGATGTCCAGTATAGCAGCGAGGTAACTAACGAGTATAAGGCCGCAAGTAGCTGTAGCTAGCTTAGGGTTTATTTTACAGGTAAGTATTTAATTTTAAATAGGAATTATTTATTTATTAATAGTAAGTTTTATTTATATTTATTTTAATTATATTTAAGTTAGGGGGTGTTAGGGTTAGGGTTAGACTTAGGTTTAGGGGTTAATAACTTTAGTATAGTGGTGGCGATGTTGGGGGGCAGCAGATTGTGGTTAATAAATGTAGATAGGTGTCGGCGATGTTAGGGGCAGAAGATTAGTGGTTAATAATATATAACTAGTGTTTGTGAGGCGGTAGTGCGGCGGTTTAGGGGTTAATATGTTTTTTCTGGTGGCGGCAATGTCCGTAGCGGCAGATTAGGGGTTAATAAGTATAATGTAGGTGTCGGCGATGTCGGGGGCGGCAGATTAAGGGTTAATAAATGTAAGATTTGGGGTGTTTAGACTCGGGGTTCATGTTAGGGTGCTAGGTGTAAACATAAAATGTGTTTCCCTATAGGAATCAATGGGGCTGCGTTACTGAGCTTTACGCTGCTTTATTGCAGGTGTTAGGCTTTTTTTCAGCTGGCTCTTCCTATTGATGTCTATGGGGAAATCGTGCACCAGCACGTAAAACCAGCTCACCGCTGACTTAAGCAGCCCTGGTATTGGAGTGCAGTGTGGAGCACAATTTTGCTCTACGCTCACTTCTTGTCTTTTAACGCTGGGTTTATAAAAACCTGTAATACCAGCGCTGTAGGGAAGTTAGCGGTGACAATAATGTGCAAGTAAGCACCGCACCCCTCTTACCGCAAAACTCGAAATCTGACTGATAGTAAATTACTCCTCAGAATACGGATTATTCCCTTCCTCTAGTTTAAACTTTGACCTAGGGTGGCAAATACGCAACTGTTTAATGTGTACCCACTTTCCTATCGACTTCCCATTTGTAGGAATCAAAATCTTATATGCCACAGGTGAAAGCTTATCAATAATGACATACAGTCCGTTCCATGATGGGAGAAACTTCTCTCTAACTTGATTTTTAAGATAATTGTAAAGATAAACTTGATCATTCACCTCATATTCTTTCTTTGTGGTTTTCATGTCATAATATGTTTTAGCACATATTGCGGCTTTCTCAAGATTTTTCTGAGCAAAGGCAAATGCTTGTTGCAAATGTTTTCTTAAGTTATCAACATATTCATAGGTTGTTGTTGCATTGATCAGACACCGATTCTGAGTACGATACAACAAATGCTGTGGAAGTACCATCCTTCTACCTGTCAGTTCAAAAGGAGATATTTTTGTTGCAGTACTAGCAGTGGATCTAATAACCATCAATACCAAAGGCAACTTAATATCCCAATCTTTCCCTGATTCCTTCACAAACTTTTTCAGAATATTTACAACTGACTGTTTATATCGTTCAACTCCACCACTCGAAGCAACACCATAGGAAATATGTAATTTCCTTTTCACCCCCAGGATAGACCACATTCTTTTTATCACTTCACTTGTGAAATGAGTACCTCTATCAGACTCAATTATCTGAGGAAGTCGAAAACTAGAGAAAACATGATTGATTAATAAAGCAGCAGCTGGTTCATACCTACAATTAGGGGCAGGAAGACACTCCACCCATTTGGTAAACATATGTAACAGTTAACATGTATTGATTACCACGTGATGTCTTTGTTTGTAATTTGTAAATCAGACCACGGGAGAGGCATACCTCTTTTTTGTAAAGGTGCCCTGTGAGTTGGAGAATTTAGTTGAAACTGTGAATAAACCAAACACCCCTGACAATAAGTCTGAACATTTTTCATCATATGTGGCCAATATGCATAATCACACAATACTTCATAGGTAATTCTTTCCCCACGATGACCTGATGTTGGTGCATCACGGGCATGCTGCAGCATAAGACCTCTAAAAGAAGTAGGAACAACCCACTGTATAGATCCATTATTAGTTGTCCGAAATAACAAACCATCTTTAATACTAAATTTAGACTTATACATAAATAAAATTCTAAGGTCCTCATTTTCAGTGCAGTCTTTCTCATGGATTTGATGTGCTGTATGATCCTCTTTAAAAAGGTAACATTTTTCCAACAACAGGATCCTCTTTTTGACTGGTAATCAAATCTTTGTTCTGCTTAATTCAGCTATTTGGCTACTTTTAGGGCCCAAACAATAACCAACAGGTTGTAGTGATAATCATTATACCACACATTACCTGCTCCAGCTACAAGTTTCTTTTCACCACTTTCTGTGTTATGAAAAGCACAACCATCAACATATACTTTTGGTAGTGGTTGACAATACATTTCCTCATAAAAAATATGTCGTGAGAATATGTAATCATCCATATAATTATCCTCCCAAGTTTCCTTCTTTATATCCTGTTCAGAGCAATCATGAAGTTCAGCTAGAATTTTCCTTATTCTGTGCATAATGCACCTCCAAAGGCCAACCCTGCAAAGACAAGGTCCAGGATGTAATGTGACTGTTAGATAGATTTCCTGCCTTTATTTTATCACTCTGTAAATACTGTAAAGATTGATGAGCAGTTTCCACAATAATTTTTTCTCCTTGGATTTAACATCGAAAATATTGTAAGGCCCAAACTGTTGCAAACAATGCTTTTTCACAAACATAAAATTTGATCTCCACTGGAGATAATGCCTTACTTGAATATGCAATGATCTTATTCTTTTTATCATATTTCTGATAAAGAATCGCACTTAAGGTAAGGTCTGTATATCCTGTCTCCAAGAAAAATGGTTCTCCCTTTATTGGATAGGCTAAACAATGGGCTTGAGTAAGCCTTAGCTTTAACTCTTGAACTGCCTGTTATTCTTCCACTGTCCAAGCCCAAGGTTCCGCTTTCTTTAATAGCCTAATCAAAGGTTTAGTAATTTCAGCATAGTTATCAATACATTTCCTAGAGTATTTTGTTATACCTAGGAAGGATCTCAGTTCTTTAATACTTGTTGGATTCTTTGATTCTATAAAGCTTCAACCTTCTTTTTCTGGGGATTCAAACCATCAGCAGTTATTTCAAGACCAAGGAAATTCACCTTAGTTCTACACCACTGAGCTTTTTGAATTGAGAGTTTTACACCTGCCCTTTTCAATTAAATAAGTACATGCCTGACTTCTTCCAATTGTTCATCAAAAGTAGAGCTTTTGATTAATACATCATCCACATAGCATAATGTCCCCTCTCAGCAGCATCAGGCATAGCCTTGTGCATAAAAATACCAAACTCCTGTCCTGAATTAATATATGCAAAAGGCATCCTGACCCAGGTAAACTGTTCTCCACTAAATTAAAATGCAAGTTTAGGTTGGTCCTCCTCACACACCTTGACAGTCCAAAAACCCTTTCTAAGGTTGTAAAGATTTTAGATCCTTGTATCTGTGCAAGACATTGATCTATTATTATTATTATTATTATTATCATTTATTTGTAAAGCACCATCAAATTCTGTAGCGCTGATCTATGTATGGGACCGGCCATCCTGACAAAGGCACAGACTTATTAAGCTGTCTCAAGTCAGCACACAACCACCATTGCCCATTTGGTTTTAAGACACCAAGAATGGGAATATTAAAGGGACTATGTACTGGTTTAATAATACCTCTAGATTCCAAGTTCTTAATAATATCTGCTAAAGATTCATAGGAGGCCAATGGTAGATGATATTGTCTCACATATACTGGAGGTGTTTTAGGATCAGTTGAAATCCTAAGAATATGTAGATCTGTTGTACCACAGTCATAAGAATCTTTGGCAAATATCTCCTGAAATTAATTGTTGGCATTTCCTTTAATTAGAACACCCATCTGCCAAAGAAATCTGTTCATCCACCATTTAATTAAATCCAGGAAAAATGTCAGGTTTACCTATCTCATTTGTCTCTTCAAGCTGTACAGATAAGTATTTAATAATCATATTAATCCCCTTCTTTGCATACCTTTCTGATTCTTCATCAGAGAGTTTTTGATCAAAGATAATTTCAGATTCCATAATCTTACACATGCCTTCCTTTTCCTTGAAAGGGTATACAGATTGCACTGTAAACAATCATTTCGGTTGGGAATGGAAACATTGCTCTACTATCTGCTCTTCTGTTAAGTATTCCACAGGGATAAGACCCATCACAGAATTAGGAAGATCAGAGGTAAATACCCCACTATAGTACCCTTCTCCAAGCATATACTATGGGGCATCACATTATTTACCAAAATGGTATGGTAAATGGCATCTGGTGAATATTGACCAATGGCATATGAGTAACAGTTATGCCCAATTTTTGAATCTTCTGACATTTAGTTATCAAAGCATCAGAGCCTTTCTTGTCCCCCTTTAACTTCCAGAGAAAGAGGAAATTGATTTCCACCCCCTGGAATAATTACATTATTTTGAACTTGTACAACCATTGCATATGGCAGTTGTTAAGCAGATTTTAAAACCTTAATGACATCTATATAGTTTAGAGGGTTACTCTCTAATCTTGACCATAAAATATGATTGATAAAATCAATTTGAACAGCAAAGCAGTGTAACAAATCATTTCCAATATACATTTGATATTTTGGCTCATCCAAAAGCAAAAATAAATGTCTGGCAGTCTTATTTCCAAGAGAGACAGACAGCAAGCATTTAGCTACAACAGCTACATCTGTAGCATCACCATCAATATACTGTACCCACTGATCATAAGGTAGAAAATTACTAATTATCACTGGATTCTCCAATTGTCTTAATAAGCAACTACTAATGTAACTGTGCTTTCTATTAAGGGCATGTTTTGCATGTTTTATCCTTCCAATATCATTAATTTGAAGAGGAATACACAATTCATGATCAATTTCTTTTAAATCAGTTAAAACCTGAGTATGATTCTATAGATCAGATGACTTACCATTCTTCTGATGAAAAGAAATAGTAGGTATATCACCTTCCACCTAAGTACCTGCAATCTATTTTGGATTAACTTGAATTACAATGTCACACATACTGTATATGAATGCATGCCAACATCCTTATTTTGTATGATTGTCATCTCAGGTACTTGACTGTTCCGAAAATGAATTTCAACAGAGTCCTGTCTATGCTCAATTATGTGACAACACTTCGGATTAGTATAATATTTAACCCGTTGATAATTGATTGGTGTATTCACCTGTGACCATGCAAAACCATTTATGCAATCAATTATGGGATTAAGGCATCTAAGCAAATCATTCCCAATAAGAAATTGTTCTTCTGCTGCTTTAACCACAACAACTGGATGTTGCAGGGACATTTTCCAAATTTTGATTTTAAGCCATATATAACCTATAACTTCAATAGGTTTTCCATCAAAATTTTGCAAGATACCAGTGTAGGTTTTCAATTTAAAATTCTCTGGAGCTATCACCATGATTTGCCTAAAAATATTTTCTGACATGACAGTAATTTGAGAACAAGTATCAATCAGGCTCATGACCTGTCCCACAATGTTCTGGATGTTGAGGGGTATATAATACCTCTGATTTCTTTCCCGCATTTTACAGAGAAAATGAGAATGCTCTAGCATGTTAGCATTCTTCAATTGTTTACATTCGGTAATATTGTCCTCCTCTAATGATTAATCACCTAACCATTGTATTGTAAAAATTTTAGGTGAAATATCAGTATTAATGGTATGGGTATCCAATATTAACCCATTACCACCACCTTCAGGTAAAGCTTGCAAGACTTCTGCTGTTTCATGGGATTTAATAACATGCTGCATATAACTACAGTTTTCAAGTAACATGTTATCTCTTAACCTCATATAACAGGATCAGGAGTGACACATGACACACTCTCAGTCTGTCCTGTTAAAGGGAGAGAAGCATTTTTGCATTCATTAGCGCTTACATGATCATGCAAAAAAATATTTTGATTAGATTGAAGCTTTACCAAATTTTCACCTGAGGAAACATTAGTACCATGAACAATAACATTTTCTAAATTACTATTTACATCAGATAATATTTGAACATTACATTCATTAATCCCATCAAATCTTGGAGTGTGCTATGGGGTTAAAATCTCTTACCAAATTCTGGCGAATGTATGCAGGTAATGCATAAAAATACAATTGTTTAAATTACGGGCAATTACAATCTGCAGATGCTTCACTTTCACAATAAGACCGTTTAAGAAAAGCCAGAAAATCACGAGGGCTCTGATCATCAGCACATTGCATACTGTACAAGCTTTTTTTCTTTGCAAGAACAGATTTAAGAGGAGATAAAGGCTGCATAAAGCTCATCCTTTACATCATCCCACTGTTTAACCCCCTCTTCCTCGAGACATTTGAAAAATCCAAAATGCTTAACAACAAAAGTTCAAGGTAAATAACGTATCTTAGAACTGTTATCTGTCACCTTCAACAACTCCAAAGTAGGTTCAAATAAATCTATATTAGCAACAATTGATGTTTTACTACATTCATCAAATGGTTAAATAGTCTCCTTAAGAAACTTTATGAATTTCACATCATTATGCCCAACATTCAATTGTTTGCTTGTTTCTTTTTATTTGGAAATGTTTTATAATCAATACTTTCAGCACCATCAGAAAATTCCTCTGCCTCTCTCGACTCTGACACCTGATCACAATCCAAATTTATCAAAGTTTTAATTCTGTAATTCAAATCTTTCTTTTCCTTTGAGGAAAAATCAACATGAGCGGGAGTTGAAAATTTAACCTTAGGATGAACAGAGAGCTCAGATTGACTTTCCTTGAGTTTCTCCAACTCATTTTCAGCATACATTACTTGTTTATCAAGCATGTTATTAACATGTGTTAAAGCATCATTTTCATGATTAGAGGACGTCAATCTGTCTTTAAGAGCACTAACTCTGTGTTCTAAGTCATTTATTTTAAACTGCAACTCCTGTTCTGTCTTTTCCTGGCAGTGAACCTTATTTTCACTTTTAGACAATTTTTTATTCAACATATCCACCTCAGCTGATACAATAGTAAATTCAGCATCCTGCTGAACATATTTGTCATCCCAAAATTCTTGCAAAAGAAACAATATTGGCCATGTACCATATATCAATTTATTTATCTCATTAGAGCCCTTAGCATTTGCCAATTCTAACTAATTGGGTCACAGATCATTGTCTTTATATTCAGATACCAATTCTCAAAAGAATTCTTTGATTTACACTCCATACTCAAGGTGAGGTCTTATCAGGTATTTAAATAATGACAGAATTATTCCTTTATCCCTTGCATCAATGCCTCTTTTAATACATGCTAGTATCTTATTAGCCTTAGAAGCCACTGCCCTGTATTATTATTATTATTCTTTATTTATAAAGTGCCAACAGATTCCGCAGCGCTGTCCATGGGTACAAAGATAAAAGTACAGTACAATACAATATAAAAGACACCAGACAAATTTAACAAACAAATACAGGGGGAATTGAGGGCCTTGTTCCCGTGGGAACTTACAATCTAGATGGTAGGAGGGTGAGAAACAGGAGGTGGGGACTGCAAAGGTGAGAATGATGTTAGTGTGGAGTTAGATGGGGGCAGCAGTTAGGCAAGTAGAATTAATTTGTTACTGATTTGGAGATAGGCTTCCATGAACAGAAAGGTCTTTAGGGAGCGTTTAAAGGAGGAAAGGTTAGGGGAGAGTCTGACAGTTCTAGGAAGTGCATTCCAGATGGTTGGTGCCACACGAGAGAAGTCCTGTAGCCTAGCATGGGAGGAGGTGATGGTAGAAAATGCAAAGTGCAGGTCATTGTTGTATCTTAGGGGGTGGGCTGGAGTATAATTGTTGATGAATGAGGACAGGTACAGGGGGGCTGCATTGGTAAGGGCTTTGTAGGTTAGGTTGAGAATTTTGAATTTAATTCTGCTGTGGATGGGTAGCTAGTGAAGGGACTTGCAGAGAGGTGCAGCAGATACAGAATGTCGGGAGAGTTGGATTAGCCTAGCAGAGGCATTTAGGATGGATTGAAGAGGGGAGAGAGGAAGGCCAGTTATTAGGTTATTACAGTAGTCAAGTCGGGAGATTACCAGGGAGTGGATTACTAGGTTCAGCACTAAGAAACTGATGAATTTTGGAGATATTGCGTAGGTGGTTGCGACAGGAGGAAGAGAGCAATTGGATGTGGGGTATGAAGGACAGATTGGAGTCAAGTGTAACTCCTAGGCAGCGGACTTGGGGTGATGGGGAGATAGTGGTGTCACCAACAGTGATTGAAAAGTTAGGATCTGGGGTAGAATTAGAGGGTGGGATTAGAAGGAGCTCAGTCTTGGACATATTGATTTTTAGGTGGTGAGAGGCCATCCAAGAAGAAATGCCAGATAAACAGACACTGATGTGAGAAAGGACAGAAGGAGAGAGTGAAGGGGTGGATAGGTAGATCTGAGTATCATCAGCATAGAGGTGGTAGTTGAAACCATAGCTACCGATAAGTTTACCCAGTGAGGATGTATAAATAGAGAAGAGTAGAGGAACCAGAACAGAGCCTTGAGGTACTCCAACAGACAGAGGCAATGGAGAGGAGGAGTCGCCAGCAAAGGAGACAGAAAAGAACCTATTAGAGAGATAAGAGTGGATCCAGGAAAGGGTAGTGTCAGAGAACCCAAGGGAGCTGAGAGTCCGTAGGAGAAGGGGATGTGTCAAAGGCAGCTGACAAGTATTGAGTAGTGGCCATTTTTTTAGCAGAAAGAAGATCATTAGTAACCTTGGTGAGGGCAGTCTCAGTTGAGTGTTGGGAACGGAAGCCAGATTGCAAGGGGTCAAGCAGTGAGTTGGAGGACAAGAAGTGGGTTAAGCGATCGAAGACTAGTTTTTCCAGGACTTTTTAAGCTAGTGGAAGCAGTGATATGGGGCAGTAGTTTGCAGGAGAATTGGGATTGAGGGAGGGTTTTTGAGGATGGGGGTGACCTTTGCATGTTTGAAGGAAGATGGGAATAAACTGGTAGTAAGGGATAGGTTGAATATGTGAGTAAGAGCTGGAGTGAGGGTAGAAGACAGAGAATGTAATAGATGGGAAGGGATAGGGTCAAATGGGCAGGTAGTGAGATGTGAGGAAGACAATAGGGAGCTCACTTCATTCTAAGTGGTAGGGGGGAAGGTGCTGAAAGTGGTTGAGGGGGTTGCCGGGGGCAGAGATGGAAGGTTGCAGTCTTGTGTTGGGATATTACTTTGGATGGTAATTGTTATGTTGAAAAGGTAGTTTGCCAGGTCTTGAGCAATAAAGGCAGATGAAGGGGGTGGTGAAGGTGGATAAAGGAGAGAGTTGAAGATGGAGAAGAGATGTTTAGGGTTTGAGGAGTGAGTAGATATAAGAGAAGAGAAGTAGGTTTGCTTGGCTAAGTGAAGGGCAGAGTAGTAAGAATACAGAATGAACTTATAGTGGAGGAACTCTGATTCAGAGTAGGATTTCCTCCAGGCATGTTCAGCAGCATGGGATCATTTTTGCAGGTAGCGTGTTTGGTTAGAGTGCCAGGGTTGGAGCTGACGACGTGGGGTTTTGCGTATTTGGGGAGGAGCGAAAGTGTCCAGTGCCGAAGATAGAGTATTGTTATAGTGGGTTGTAGCAAGGTCAGGTCAGGATATTGTGGAATTGTGGAGGTGTTTTTGAATAAGGTTGGAGAGTTGTAGAGGATTCACAGTGTGCAGATTTCTACAGGTGTGGGGGCGAGGGGGAGAAGTAGGTTTAGCCTGTATATTAAGCTTAAAGGTTAGAAGATGGTGGTCTGAGATGGGAAATGGGCAACAGGTGGCATCAGAGAGAGAGCAGAGGTTGGAGAATACTAGATCAATAGAGTGTCCATTGCTGTCAGTAGGGAATAGGGTGGATTGTGAGAGACCAAAGGAGTTTGTGAGTGAGAGATGCTTAGAGGCAGCAGGGGCAGATGGGTTATCAATGGGGATGTTGAAGTCCCCCAGGATTAAAGCAGGTGTATTTGTAGAGAGAAAGTGAGAAAGCCAGGCAGAAAAGTTATCAAGGAATTGGGAGGTTGGTCCAGGAGGCAATAGATAACTGCCACCCTGAGGGAGAGGGGGGGGAATAGTCGGATGCAGTGAACCTCAAAGGGTTAAAGGAGAGAGATGGATGAGGCTGCAGGTGCTGAAAGGAGCAGGAGGGGGAGAGTAAGATTCCAACACCGCCACCATGTCTCTCACCTGGCCTAGGTGTGTGGCTAAAGTGGAGACCACCGTGCGTGAGAGCAGCAATGGAAGCAGTGTCAGAAGATGATAAACAGGTTTCAGTAATTGCTAGAAGATTGAAAGCATTAGAAATAAAAAGGTCATGAACAGTTGTGAGTTTGTTACAGACAGAGCGAGCATTCCAAAGAGCACAAGAAAAGAGAGGGGATAAGTGCTGTGGGTTAATAGAGATGAGATTGTTAGGATTGTGTGACCTGCAGTTTTTGTAGTGGGGGACTGAGTGGGAGTGTAAAAGTGTGGTGATTGCTGCAGGGCCAGGGTTAGGAGAGATGTCACCAGCAGTAAGCAGTAGTAGGATTGTGAGTGACAGAAGGTGAGAGGGGGGACTTGTAGGAGCGGGTATGACTAGAGATAGGAGAGTTAGATGGGGAAGTATTTCTAAGGAGACAAAGTAGTTCATGAGAGGAGAGCATAGGGGATGAGAGGAGTGAGGATGAGATAAGTATAGTGTGGGGGTTATTGTTGCTACAGGAAAGTGCAGTGATTTTTAGGAAAAGGGCAGACAGAAATAGCGGAAAAGACATGGAAAGCATTGTGCAGGTGTATAGTTAGTATTTTTTACATGTTAGTAGGACTGCAGTTTCCCCCTCCAGTTTCTAACCCCAGTTCTTAACTCAGCCATTTGTAACACAGGGCACTTAGAAGCACAGGGCACAAAGAGCCAAGGCTTCAGAGCGCAAAGTGTTCACCTATTTGTAGTAGTCAGATTATAAGTTGTAATGATTTGAATCAAGGCAGCTGTGCACAGGCAGAGTAGCTAGGAGACTGGAGTTACACACACTTAGATTGTGGTGAGACAAATGGCTGGGAAGCACACAGATATTTATAACTTATTATATATAAGTATGCCCAAATCCCTTTCCTCCTCTGTTTTGCTAAGTTTAGTCTAATTTAAATAATAGGTTGTCTGCTTACTTTTACTTCCAAAATATAGTACATTTCATTTGGACAATTGGTCTCTAGAGCTACATATATTTTTGTGATGCAGAATAACAGCATTAGGGTCTGCATATAAATTGCGGTCCACTGTGTATAAACAGCCAGGACACTGGTTGATTGGGAATTTATACTGAAAGGGTATTGTCCAAAAGAGAATGATTAGAGGCTTTCTTGTATCAATGGCAAAATGAAAGGAATATTATAGCACCAAGAGGGTAAAAAATGAAATGCACTGGCTCCTCTAATATCTCCTAATCAGATTCTAAACAAATATGGGCTCTAAGAAGAGTGCCTCACTAAGGGGTGGGCTAAAGTGCATTTATAACATTTATTGCATAAAACATCAACATATACAAATGTATATATATATGTATATATATATATATATATATATATATATATATATATATATATATATATATATATATATATATATCAGTGAATTAAAATGACCACAGGGATCCCAATGATAAAAATTATATATATATATATATATATATATATATATATATATATATATATATATATATATACATATACAAAAAGGGGGGTTGTTGTCAGCACTATCAGTGTTACCAATAAAGGGGCGGTTAACAGAGGTCTGAGTTTTTAGTACTTATCAGACCCCTGGTGCAAGGGGAAAATAGTGAATTTAACTCTAAACTGGCAGAATTGAAAGCTTAGCCTGTCCAGCACTGACCATTCCCTATCTATTTGATTGGATATGCTGAGTCTAAAGTGTCAAACCTTTATGGTGGCATAAAAAATAAAACTATCTCTGATATCAATCATATGCTACAACCAAGGAGCATTAAAAGGAGTATTTATTGGAACACCATGAGAGGGTTATATATAACAATCTGAAGGATACTCAAAACAATTCCTAACATAGTGCACTATGAAATAATCCTACCAGCTGGAAAAAAATATATATAATCTAATAAAATAAAAAAAAATAAAAAGAAAAAACATAACTAAAAAGGCAGAAAAAGAGGGCCTGTTAATAAACACAGGTAAATTAAAGTCCCAATTGGTAGTATTCAAGAGAGATCCTAACAGTTTCTCCTTGCATTGAGTAATGTAGAAACTTGGGCCACAAGTAAATAAAAGTTAAGTATTACTTGATGCTTGTAAACAACCTGCAAAGTGGTTACTCTGTTATTCTTGTTGTTGCTAACATTCATAAGGATGGAGTACCGCCGTAGCGATAAATATAAACCAGTCCTTAACTTTAAGACACTGTGTGAATCAACAATTCCGCCATAGCAATAAGTATTAACCAGTTCTTGGCTGTCAACAATTGTTCCGTATTATCAGGGAATCAAGTTCCACCATAGCGGTAAAGTATTGACCAGTTCTTGGCTCCTAATGACAAACACTGTGTCAGAAAGTGTATTCCGCCATACCGGTTTATACTTGCAGTTATTG
This sequence comes from Bombina bombina, assembly GCF_027579735.1. NCBI lineage: Eukaryota > Metazoa > Chordata > Amphibia > Anura > Bombinatoridae > Bombina > Bombina bombina. The sequence continues at coordinate 90,899,526 of NC_069505.1, read as the reverse complement.
AGAGTCCCACTATCGCGGTGCCGCACCTCCAGGGGTGCTCCTCTCGAAATTCTTTGTAACCCTTTGCGGTTGTGCACGGCCTCCAAAAAAACTTTTGCAGAATGAATGTAAATGGATCTTCAATCTAAAAGCGTTAGCCCCTCTAGGTATGAATGGTATTGTATGGTATGAATGAGGAAATTAATTATGCATGCTTTCTAGGTGAATGAATCAACTGCTTCAGAGTGTAATTTATACTTTGTTTAACGAAATTATAATGGAAGTTAAGGGTTAAACCATGTCAAAGTTCCTAAAAACAAATTTAATTTTATATTTTAGGCATAATAATTACTAACAAAACATAATTTATATCTTTTACCAAAAGAAATGGGCAATCTAATGACAGTTAAGTAAAATGCCATGTTAGTAGCTATGAATTGCTTTACTAAATAATTAAAATTAAAATTGTTATCCCCCCATGATATGAATCTATTTTCAAGTAAATATGATTTGGTAAATTATTATCAATCTGTGCTACATCAAAAAGGAGCAGTTTTTTTTATTTTTTTTTATTTTAACAATAACGGTATTTTTTTTGCAGTTATTATTTTATGTTTGACACCTAAATATGTATCAATGATGAGATATTTTTGTCTTAGTTAAACAAAGTTACTATTTTACCCCAAGAATAATATTTGTTTCAAAAAGGCTTCAAGAAAGGGAGGAGTTTTCCTCCGTGATGTTTTCTTTAAAGGTATTCCATACACACCTGTTAGTTACTGATTGAAATTTGGAGCCGGAAGAAGCCCCACAGCCTTAGGGGTGAAACGCGCATAGCTGGTTGGAGTTATTGTTGGGAAACCGTGAGACCAAGATTTACTGTTCAAACTATCAAAGATTGATGTAACTTGGAGGCCGTGCACAACCACAAAGGGTTACGAAGAATTTCGAGAGGAGCACCCCTGGAGGTGCGGCACCGTGATAGTGGGACTCTCAATAACTGCAAGTATAAACCGCTACGGCGGAATACACTTTCTGACACAGTGTTTGTCATTAGGAGCCAATAACTGGTCAATACTTTACCGCTACGGCGGAACTTGATTCCCTGATAATACGGAACAATTGTTGACAGCCAAGAACTGGTTAATACTTATTGCTATGGCGGAATTGTTGATTCACACAGTGTCTTAAAGTTAAGGACTGGTTTATATTTATCGCTACGGCGGTACTCCATCCTTATGAATTTTAGCAACAACAAGAATAACAGAGTAACCACTTTGCACGTTGTTTACAAGCATCAAGTAATACTTAACTTTTATTTACTTGAGGCCCAAGTTTCTACATTAATCAATGCAAGGAGAAACTGTTAGGATCTCTCTTGAATACTACCAATTGGGACTTTAATTTACCTGTGTTTATTAACAGGCCCTCTTTTTCTGGCTTTTTAGTTATGTTTTTTCTTTTTTATTTTTTTTTATTTTATTAGATTATATATATTTTTTTCCAGCTGGTAGGATTATTTCATAGTGCACTATGTTAGGAACTGTTTTGAGTATCCTTCAGATTGTTATATATAACCCTCTCATGGTGTTCCAATAAATACTCCTTTTAATGCTCCTTGGTTGTAGCATATGATTGATATCAGAGATATTTTCATTTTTTATGCCACCATAAAGGTTTGACACTTTAGACTCAGCATATCTAATCAAATAGATAGGGAATGGTCAGTGCTGGACAGGCTAAGCTTTCAATTCTGCCAGTTTAGATATATATATATATATATATATATATATATATATATATATATATATATATATATATATATATATATATATACAAACAAAATGCACTCCAGATCCTCCTAGTACAACAGCTTCGGGTGCTAGCAAAAGCAAGGTACATCCAACAACAGAAAGCACTCCAGAAGTCTTGTTAATTTTATCACCTTTAATAGTGAACGTTTTCGGGCTACAAACAGCCCGTCCTCAAACTTACAAGGTTAGTAAAACACTTACCACCCCACTGTGTTATAGACCGCCACCAAGACAAGTGCGCCACGCTCTCCGCGGTGGATGCGCCGCCCCTAGCGAGTGACGTCATCGCCCGCGGCAACGTGCAAAGAACTAAAACAAAAAAGGGCAAAGACAACAGTAAGTATATGCGGGCATAAAAGCAAAAAACTGCTCAGCACTATAGTAATACAGTAATATACAATTCAATAGATTCACTGGTAGATAAAACAAATATCCTTAAGACAAAAGCCACGATTGTCATGGTAACCGATAAACAATAAGGCAACCTACAGCGTATCTAGAACATTATTAAATCAGCGACTATGGGGCTCCACAAAACCAACAGGAATACCAATCTGGTAAACAATACTTATGTGTTAAACATTATTGTGTGGAGTGGAGTCACATAACCGGGCATTAAGGGAGAGAAAAGGGAAATCTTATTGATTATTTCTAAACATGAATAAATCATGGCTCTCATTAACTAACAGCAATGACAAATGATCCTGGACTCCCCATGGCTCCATAATGCAGATCTGGAAGCGGGTCATAGAAACACCTGCCAATCAAGCTGTGTATTCAGACCATAAGGAACCAGTGTGTTTAATTCGAAAGTCCATTTCGCTTCTCTTTGTAGCAGTAATCGGTTTCTGTCGCCCCCTCTGGCTAGTGGAGGTACATGGTCTATGATCGTATATTTCAGATCCATGATGCTGTGATGATGTTCCAGAAAATGTCTGGCCACTGGTTGCTCAGACACACCTTTGTTAAGTGCCAGCTTGATTGCAGATCTGTGGTTTGCCATCCGGGTGCGTAAGTCATCACTAGTTTTTCCCACATAATAAAGCCCACAAATACAGTGCAAAAGGTACACTATATACGTGGTAGTACATGTCAGTCGAAATTTGTGTTTATAAATTTTTCGTTTATGTGGATGGGTAAAACTTGATCCAGTGATTAACCCCCCACAGGTTGTACAACCTAGACATCGGAATACCCCAGGTTTTTTAATGTCCAGCCATGTTGAAGACTTGTAGCTACTAATAGGGTCAGTTTTGATAAGCCAGTCCCGTAGAGACCTAGATCTCTTGTAACCCACTCTTGGGGGATCAACCTTATACAAAGGTAGTGATCTGTCTGTCTTAACAATGTCCCAATGTTTATTTAGTATGTCCCTTAAGGGGCCTTTATCACCAGTAAATGTTGTGCTGAAAGTCATCCTATTGTCCACCTGCTTGGATGTGCAGGTGCTGTCCTGACAAACCTGGGCACGTTGTTCCATAAGTAATTTATCCGGATAGCTCCTGGCTTCAAATCGTTGCATCATCTCAGTGAGTTGCTCTTCTCTTTTTTCCTTTTCAGAGTTATTTCTCACCACCCGAAGCAATTGAGATTTGGGCAATGCTCTCTTCAGCGGGGGAGGATGACAACTGGTGTAATGTAGCAAGGAGTTTCTATCCGTCTCCTTTCTATATAAGGTGGACTGGATCCTGCCATTGCTGATGTATAGTCTTACATCTAAAAAATCAATCTGTCTTTTGCTGGTAGTCATTTTGAACTTCAATGCCAAGTTGGCTCCATTAAGCTCCTGAAACCATTCATCCAAACTAGCTGCTGTCCCAGACCAGATCAGGAACAGGTCATCTATATAACGCTTAAAAAAGCGAATGTTCTTGACCTTGAATAACTCTGTACCAAATTCTTCGAAGTGGGCCATGAATAAATTGGCGTACGATGGGGCCATGTTAGACCCCATCGCCGTACCCTTCAGCTGTAGAAAGAAAGATTGTTCAAAGCGAAAGTAATTGGTGGTTAAACAAAATTCCAATAATTGCCCAATTATCTCAGGAGGAGGTCCAATGTATGGAAATCTGTATAGATGAAATAAAACAGCAAGTAACCCCTCATCATGAGGGATTACAGTATATAGGCTAGTCACATCTAATGTGACCAGCCATATATCCTCATCCACCTCCCCAAATTGCTTGAGCATCTCCAGTAGTGCCATGGAGTCCCTCAAATATGATGGTGTATGGTATACCAGCGGTTGCAGGAATTTGTCCACTAGAGTGGCTATAGGCTGTTGTATGGACCCTATAGAAGATACAATGGGCCTACCAGGAGGAGGTGAAATCCCCTTGTGTATTTTGGGGAGAGTGTACAGGACTGGGGTCCTTGGGTATGGAACCACCAAATAAAGGTAGGTGTCTTTATTGATGAAGCCTTGTTCATAAATCAATTTGATGTACGTGTCAAGTTGTTTCTTAAATAACTGTGTGGGGTCATGTGGAAGCGGTCTGTACGTATCACCATCCGCAAGCTGTGATAAAATCTCTGTCCTATAGTCCTTATAGTTGAGAATAACCACTGCCCCACCTTTGTCAGCTTCACGTATAATAAGATCTTTATTCTCAGCAAGGTTTTTTAAGGTTTTCCAATCATCTTTCGAAAAGTTGTTAAACGTCTCCTTCTGTTGTAGTGATAATGAGTGACTCACATCTTCTTGTAATCGTCGCGTAAAGGTGTTTATACTAGTGTTACCAAAATGAGGAGTATAAGTGGATTTTTTCTTTAATTGACTTTGGTCAGTCTCAGTTTCTCCAAATTTTTCTTTCAAAGATAGTAATCTCTGAAATTTCTTGGTATCAATATAGAAATCAAAAGGGTCAGTTCTAGAAGTTGGAACAAAGGTGAGTCCCTTATTCAATATCCTAACTTCAGAGTCGTTGAGGGGGTAATCACTCAGATTCACTACTATGTTGTTATTCTTCATTATTTCTGTATAGGAGGTTTTCCTCTTGTACCCCCCTCTCCTGATCCTCTCCCTCTTCCTCTTCCCCTGTAGTTTTTTGAACGTGTTGTTACTCCTTTGGGGTGTTGTATTTCTTGAGAGGGATTTTGTACTTGTTCTGTGTCTGAACCTGAACCAGACCCTGAACTTTCAATGGTAGTTAAATCCTGGGATTTATAATAGCGTGGCCGTCTCCTCCTGGCAATGTGTTGTCTCTGTCTCTCACTAGCAGACAATTGCCATAAATAGACACGTTTGTCTCTGTAGTCGCTGATAACAGCTTCCAATTTCTTGTTTTTAAATTGTATCAGGTCTGTTTCATACTTGTCAATTTTACTCTGCAATTTGTTCAACCAATCCTCCGTCTGATCAGCCTGTAACCTGGACAAGTTTGGTACTTCATAGGCAATAATCTCTGCTTTAATTATTTGTAATAATCTCCCCACTTCCTGTATAAATAATAATACCAGGTCTAGTGAGCATTTGTTTTCAATGCTACACCACCTCTCACAAAACACAGGATTGTTTCTTCCCAGAGTGGGCACATTTCTGATACAAAATCCCCTTGGGATAAAGCCTCTGCGATAATATTCAGAGAGGTATGCCCCATGTAGGGTCAAATCTTTCTCCTTTTGTTTTAGCCTGAGTAAGTGGGTGTAGATATAAGCTGGTTTATCCAGTACTGGTCTCAGTGTTATCTTATCAAATAAGATCCCCTCTGCATCCCCTTCCGTAAACTGGAAGGTATTAGCTCCAGGTATTGTATCAATATCCCCAATGTCCTCCGCAATTATAGATGTAGTATCAGTAGTCATACTGTGTCAAAAGATCCCCAAACAGAGTTGTAAGTCCAACACAGTAAGGAAATAACATCCAAACAATTTGCGATCGGGTGCAAGCAAAACAGTCAATACGTATACAAACAAAGTGCACTCCAGATCCTCCTAGTACAACAGCTTCGGGTGCTAGCAAAAGCAAGGTACATCCAACAACAGAAAGCACTCCAGAAGTCTTGTTAATTTTATCACCTTTAATAGTGAACGTTTTCGGGCTACAAACAGCCCGTCCTCAAACTTACAAGGTTAGTAAAACACTTACCACCCCACTGTGTTATAGACCGCCACCAAGACAAGTGCGCCACGCTCTCCGCGGTGGATGCGCCGCCCCTAGCGAGTGACGTCATCGCCCGCGGCAACGTGCAAAGAACTAAAACAAAAAAGGGCAAAGACAACAGTAAGTATATGCGGGCATAAAAGCAAAAAACTGCTCAGCACTATAGTAATACAGTAATATACAATTCAATAGATTCACTGGTAGATAAAACAAATATCCTTAAGACAAAAGCCACGATTGTCATGGTAACCGATAAACAATAAGGCAACCTACAGCGTATCTAGAACATTATTAAATCAGCGACTATGGGGCTCCACAAAACCAACAGGAATACCAATCTGGTAAACAATACTTATGTGTTAAACATTATTGTGTGGAGTGGAGTCACATAACCGGGCATTAAGGGAGAGAAAAGGGAAATCTTATTGATTATTTCTAAACATGAATAAATCATGGCTCTCATTAACTAACAGCAATGACAAATGATCCTGGACTCCCCATGGCTCCATAATGCAGATCTGGAAGCGGGTCATAGAAACACCTGCCAATCAAGCTGTGTATTCAGACCATAAGGAACCAGTGTGTTTAATTCGAAAGTCCATTTCGCTTCTCTTTGTAGCAGTAATCGGTTTCTGTTGCCCCCTCTGGCTAGTGGAGGTACATGGTCTATGATCGTATATTTCAGATCCCTGATGCTGTGATGATGTTCCAGAAAATGTCTGGCCAATGGTTGCTCAGACACACCTTTGTTAAGTGCCAGCTTGATTGCAGATCTGTGGTTTGCCATCCGGGTGCGTAAGTCATCACTAGTTTTTCCCACATAATAAAGCCCGCAAATACAGTGCAAAAGGTACACTATATACGTGGTAGTACATGTCAGTCGAAATTTGTGTTTATAAATTTTTCATTTATGTGGATGGGTAAAACTTGATCCAGTGATTAACCCCCCACAGGTTGTACAACCTAGACATCGGAATACCCCAGGTTTTTTAATGTCCAGCCATGTTGAAGACTTGTAGCTACTAATAGGGTCAGTTTTGATAAGCCAGTCCCGTAGAGACCTAGATCTCTTGTAACCCACTCTTGGGGGATCAACCTTATACAAAGGTAGTGATCTGTCTGTCTTAACAATGTCCCAATGTTAATTTATTTAGTATGTCCCTTAAGGGGCCTTTATCACCAGTAAATGTTGTGATGAAAGTCATCCTATTGTCCACCTGCTTGGATGTGCAGGTGCTGTCCTGACAAACCTGGGCACGTTGTTCCATAAGTAATTTATCCGGATAGCTCCTGGCTTCAAATCGTTGCATCATCTCAGTGAGTTGCTGTTCTCTTTTTTCCTTTTCAGAGTTATTTCTCACCACCCGAAGCAATTGAGATTTGGGCAATGCTCTCTTCAGCGGGGGAGGATGACAACTGGTGTAATGTAGCAAGGAGTTTCTATCCGTCTCCTTTCTATATAAGGTGGACTGGATCCTGCCATTGCTGATGTATAGTCTTACATCTAAAAAATCAATCTGTCTTTTGCTGGTAGTCATTTTGAACTTCAATGCCAAGTTGGCTCCATTAAGCTCCTGAAACCATTCATCCAAACTAGCTGCTGTCCCAGACCAGATCAGGAACAGGTCATCTATATAACGCTTAAAAAAGCGAATGTTCTTGACCTTGAATAATGCTCACTAGACCTGGTATTATTAGTTATACAGGAAGTGGGGAGATTATTACAAATAATTAAAGCAGAGATTATTGCCTATGAAGTACCAAACTTGTCCAGGTTACAGGCTGATCAGACGGAGGATTGGTTGAACAAATTGCAGAGTAAAATTGACAAGTATGAAACAGACCTGATACAATTTAAAAACAAGAAATTGGAAGCTGTTATCAGCGACTACAGAGACAAACGTGTCTATTTATGGCAATTGTCTGCTAGTGAGAGACAGAGACAACACATTGCCAGGAGGAGACGGCCACGCTATTATAAATCCCAGGATTTAACTACCATTGAAAGTTCAGGGTCTGGTTCAGGTTCAGACACAGAACAAGTACAAAATCCCTCTCAAGAAATACAACACCCCAAAGGAGTAACAACACGTTCAAAAAACTACAGGGGAAGAGGAAGAGGGAGAGGATCAGGAGAGGGGGGGTACAAGAGGAAAACCTCCTATACAGAAATAATGAAGAATAACAACCTAGTAGTGAATCTGAGTGATTACCCCCTCAACGACTCTGAAGTTAGGATATTGAATAAGGGACTCACCTTTGTTCCAACTTCTAGAACTGACCCTTTTGATTTCTATATTGATACCAAGAAATTTCAGAGATTACTATCTTTGAAAGAAAAATTTGGAGAAACTGAGACTGACCAAAGTCAATTAAAGAAAAAATCCACTTATACTCCTCATTTTGGTAACGCTAGTATAAACACCTTTACGCGACGATTACAAGAAGATGTGAGTCACTCATTATCACTACAACAGAAGGAGATGTTTAACAACTTTTCGAAAGATGATTGGAAAACCTTAAAAAACCTTGCTGAGAATAAAGATCTTATTATACGTGAAGCTGACAAAGGTGGGGCAGTGGTTATTCTCAACTATAAGGACTATAGGACAGAGATTTTATCACAGCTTGCGGATGGTGATACGTACAGACCGCTTCCACATGACCCCACACAGTTATTTAAGAAACAACTTGACACGTACATCAAATTGATTTATGAACAAGGCTTCATCAATAAAGACACCTACCTTTATTTGGTGGTTCCATACCCAAGGACCCCAGTCCTGTACACTCTCCCCAAAATACACAAGGGGATTTCACCTCCTCCTGGTAGGCCCATTGTATCTTCTATAGGGTCCATACAACAGCCTATAGCCACTCTAGTGGACAAATTCCTGCAACCGCTGGTATACCATACACCATCATATTTGAGGGACTCCATGGCACTACTGGAGATGCTCAAGCAATTTGGGGAGGTGGATGAGGATATATGGCTGGTCACATTAGATGTGACTAGCCTATATACTGTAATCCCTCATGATGAGGGGTTACTTGCTGTTTTATTTCATCTATACAGATTTCCATACATTGGACCTCCTCCTGAGATAATTGGGCAATTATTGGAATTTTGTTTAACCACCAATTACTTTCGCTTTGAACAATCTTTCTTTCTACAGCTGAAGGGTACGGCGATGGGGTCTAACATGGCCCCATCGTACGCCAATTTATTCATGGCCCACTTCGAAGAATTTGGTACAGAGTTATTCAAGGTCAAGAACATTCGCTTTTTTAAGCGTTATATAGATGACCTGTTCCTGATCTGGTCTGGGACAGCAGCTAGTTTGGATGAATGGTTTCAGGAGCTTAATAGAGCCAACTTGGCATTGAAGTTCAAAATGACTACCAGCAAAAGACAGATTGATTTTTTAGATGTAAGACTATACATCAGCAATGGCAGGATCCAGTCCACCTTATATAGAAAGGGAGACGGATAGAAACTCTTTGCTACATTACACCAGTTGTCATCCTCCCCCGCTGAAGAGAGCATTGCCCAAATCTCAATTGCTTCGGGTGGTGAGAAATAACTCTGAAAAGGAAAAAAGAGAAGAGCAACTCACTGAGATGATGCAACGATTTGAAGCCAGGAGCTATCCGGATAAATTACTTATGGAACAACGTGCCCAGGTTTGTCAGGACAGCACCTGCACATCCAAGCAGGTGGACAATAGGATGACTTTCATCACAACATTTACTGGTGATAAAGGCCCCTTAAGGGACATACTAAATAAACATTGGGACATTGTTAAGACAGACAGATCACTACCTTTGTATAAGGTTGATCCCCCAAGAGTGGGTTACAAGAGATCTAGGTCTCTACGGGACTGGCTTATCAAAACTGACCCTATTAGTAGCTACAAGTCTTCAACATGGCTGGACATTAAAAAACCTGCGGTATTCCGATGTCTAGGTTGTACAACCTGTGGGGGGTTAATCACTGGATCAAGTTTTACCCATCCACATAAACGAAAAATTTATAAACACAAATTTCGACTGACATGTACTACCACGTATATAGTGTACCTTTTGCACTGTATTTGCGGGCTTTATTATGTGGGAAAAACTAGTGATGACTTACGCACCCGGATGGCAAACCACAGATCTGCAATCAAGCTGGCACTTAACAAAGGTGTGTCTGAGCAACCAGTGGCCAGACATTTTCTGGAACATCATCACAGCATCATGGATCTGAAATATACGATCATAGACCATGTACCTCCACTAGCCAGAGGGGGCGACAGAAACCGATTACTGCAACAAAGAGAAGCGAAATGGACTTTCGAATTAAACACACTGGTTCCTTATGGTCTGAATACACAGCTTGATTGGCAGGTGTTTCTATGACCCGCTTCCAGATCTGCATTATGGAGCCATGGGGAGTCCAGGATCATTTGTCATTGCTGTTAGTTAATGAGAGCCATGATTTATTCATGTTTAGAAATAATCAATAAGATTTCCCTTTTCTCTCCCTTAATGCCCGGTTATGTGACTCCACTCCACACAATAATGTTTAACACATAAGTATTGTTTACCAGATTGGTATTCCTGTTGGTTTTGTGGAGCCCCATAGTCGCTGATTTAATAATGTTCTAGATACGCTGTAGGTTGCCTTATTGTTTATCGGTTACCATGACAATCGTGGCTTTTGTCTTAAGGATATTTGTTTTATCTACCAGTGAATCTATTGAATTGTATATTACTGTATTACTATAGTGCTGAGCAGTTTTTTGCTTTTATGCCCGCATATACTTACTGTTGTCTTTGCCCTTTTTTGTTTTAGTTCTTTGCACGTTGCCGCGGGCGATGACGTCACTCGCTAGGGGCGGCGCATCCACCGCGGAGAGCGTGGCGCACTTGTCTTGGTGGCGGTCTATAACACAGTGGGGTGGTAAGTGTTTTACTAACCTTGTAAGTTTGAGGACGGGCTGTTTGTAGCCCGAAAACGTTCACTATTAAAGGTGATAAAATTAACAAGACTTCTGGAGTGCTTTCTGTTGTTGGATGTACCTTGCTTTTGCTAGCACCCGAAGCTGTTGTACTAGGAGGATCTGGAGTGCACTTTGTTTGTATACGTATTGACTGCACCCGATCGCAAATTGTTTGGATGTTATTTCCTTACTGTGTTGGACTTACAACTCTGTTTGGGGATCTTTTGACACAGTATGACTACTGATACTACATCTATAATTGCGGAGGACATTGGGGATATTGATACAATACCTGGAGCTAATACCTTCCAGTTTACGGAAGGGGATGCAGAGGGGATCTTATTTGATAAGATAACACTGAGACCAGTACTGGATAAACCAGCTTATATCTACACCCACTTACTCAGGCTAAAACAAAAGGAGAAAGATTTGACCCTACATGGGGCATACCTCTCTGAATATTATCGCAGAGGCTTTATTCCAAGGGGATTTCGTATCAGAAATGTGCCCACTCTGGGAAGAAACAATCCTGTGTTTTGTGAGAGGTGGTGTAGCATTGAAAACAAATGCTCACTAGACCTGGTATTATTATTTATACAGGAAGTGGGGAGATTATTACAAATAATTAAAGCAGAGATTATTGCCTATGAAGTACCAAACTTGTCCAGGTTACAGGCTGATCAGACGGAGGATTGGTTGAACAAATTGCAGAGTAAAATTGACAAGTATGAAACAGACCTGATACAATTTAAAAACAAGAAATTGGAAGCTGTTATCAGCGACTACAGAGACAAACGTGTCTATTTATGGCAATTGTCTGCTAGTGAGAGACAGAGACAACACATTGCCAGGAGGAGACTGCCACGCTATTATAAATCCCAGGATTTAACTACCATTGAAAGTTCAGGGTCTGGTTCAGGTTCAGACACAGAACAAGTACAAAATCCCTCTCAAGAAATACAACACCCCAAAGGAGTAACAACACGTTCAAAAAACTACAGGGGAAGAGGAAGAGGGAGAGGATCAGGAGAGGGGGGTACAAGAGGAAAACCTCCTATACAGAAATAATGAAGAATAACAACATAGTAGTGAATCTGAGTGATTACCCCCTCAACGACTCTGAAGTTAGGATATTGAATAAGGGACTCACCTTTGTTCCAACTTCTAGAACTGACCCTTTTGATTTCTATATTGATACCAAGAAATTTCAGAGATTACTATCTTTGAAAGAAAAATTTGGAGAAACTGAGACTGACCAAAGTCAATTAAAGAAAAAATCCACTTATACTCCTCATTTTGGTAACGCTAGTATAAACACCTTTACGCGACGATTACAAGAAGATGTGAGTCACTCATTATCACTGCAACAGAAGGAGACGTTTAACAACTTTTCGAAAGATGATTGGAAAACCTTAAAAAACCTTGCTGAGAATAAAGATCTTATTATACGTGAAGCTGACAAAGGTGGGGCAGTGGTTATTCTCAACTATAAGGACTATAGGACAGAGATTTTATCACAGCTTGCGGATGGTGATACGTACAGACCGCTTCCACATGACCCCACACAGTTATTTAAGAAACAACTTGACACGTACATCAAATTGATTTATGAACAAGGCTTCATCAATAAAGACACCTACCTTTATTTGGTGGTTCCATACCCAAGGACCCCAGTCCTGTACACTCTCCCCAAAATACACAAGGGGATTTCACCTCCTCCTGGTAGGCCCATTGTATCTTCTATAGGGTCCATACAACAGCCTATAGCCACTCTAGTGGACAAATTCCTGCAACCGCTGGTATACCATACACCATCATATTTGAGGGACTCCATGGCACTACTGGAGATGCTCAAGCAATTTGGGGAGGTGGATGAGGATATATGGCTGGTCACATTAGATGTGACTAGCCTATATACTGTAATCCCTCATGATGAGGGGTTACTTGCTGTTTTATTTCATCTATACAGATTTCCATACATTGGACCTCCTCCTGAGATAATTGGGCAATTATTGGAATTTTGTTTAACCACCAATTACTTTCGCTTTGAACAATCTTTCTTTCTACAGCTGAAGGGTACGGCGATGGGGTCTAACATGGCCCCATCGTACGCCAATTTATTCATGGCCCACTTCGAAGAATTTGGTACAGAGTTATTCAAGGTCAAGAACATTCGCTTTTTTAAGCGTTATATAGATGACCTGTTCCTGATCTGGTCTGGGACAGCAGCTAGTTTGGATGAATGGTTTCAGGAGCTTAATGGAGCCAACTTGGCATTGAAGTTCAAAATGACTACCAGCAAAAGACAGATTGATTTTTTAGATGTAAGACTATACATCAGCAATGGCAGGATCCAGTCCACCTTATATAGAAAGGGAGACGGATAGAAACTCCTTGCTACATTACACCAGTTGTCATCCTCCCCCGCTGAAGAGAGCATTGCCCAAATCTCAATTGCTTCGGGTGGTGAGAAATAACTCTGAAAAGGAAAAAAGAGAAGAGCAACTCACTGAGATGATGCAACGATTTGAAGCCAGGAGCTATCCGGATAAATTACTTATGGAACAACGTGCCCAGGTTTGTCAGGACAGCACCTGCACATCCAAGCAGGTGGACAATAGGATGACTTTCATCACAACATTTACTGGTGATAAAGGCCCCTTAAGGGACATACTAAATAAACATTGGGACATTGTTAAGACAGACAGATCACTACCTTTGTATAAGGTTGATCCCCCAAGAGTGGGTTACAAGAGATCTAGGTCTCTACGGGACTGGCTTATCAAAACTGACCCTATTAGTAGCTACAAGTCTTCAACATGGCTGGACATTAAAAAACCTGGGGTATTCCGATGTCTAGGTTGTACAACCTGTGGGGGGTTAATCACTGGATCAAGTTTTACCCATCCACATAAACGAAAAATTTATAAACACAAATTTCGACTGACATGTACTACCACGTATATAGTGTACCTTTTGCACTGTATTTGCGGGCTTTATTATGTGGGAAAAACTAGTGATGACTTACGCACCCGGATGGCAAACCACAGATCTGCAATCAAGCTGGCACTTAACAAAGGTGTGTCTGAGCAACCAGTGGCCAGACATTTTCTGGAACATCATCACAGCATCATGGATCTGAAATATACGATCATAGACCATGTACCTCCACTAGCCAGAGGGGGCGACAGAAACCGATTACTGCTACAAAGAGAAGCGAAATGGACTTTCGAATTAAACACACTGGTTCCTTATGGTCTGAATACACAGCTTGATTGGCAGGTGTTTCTATGACCCGCTTCCAGATCTGCATTATGGAGCCATGGGGAGTCCAGGATCATTTGTCATTGCTGTTAGTTAATGAGAGCCATGATTTATTCATGTTTAGAAATAATCAATAAGATTTCCCTTTTCTCTCCCTTAATGCCCGGTTATGTGACTCCACTCCACACAATAATGTTTAACACATAAGTATTGTTTACCAGATTGGTATTCCTGTTGGTTTTGTGGAGCCCCATAGTTGCTGATTTAATAATGTTCTAGATACGCTGTAGGTTGCCTTATTGTTTATCGGTTACCATGACAATCGTGGCTTTTGTCTTAAGGATATTTGTTTTATCTACCAGTGAATCTATTGAATTGTATATTACTGTATTACTATAGTGCTGAGCAGTTTTTTGCTTTTATGCCCGCATATACTTACTGTTGTCTTTGCCCTTTTTTGTTTTAGTTCTTTGCACGTTGCCGCGGGCGATGACGTCACTCGCTAGGGGCGGCGCATCCACCGCGGAGAGCGTGGCGCACTTGTCTTGGTGGCGGTCTATAACACAGTGGGGTGGTAAGTGTTTTACTAACCTTGTAAGTTTGAGGACGGGCTGTTTGTAGCCCGAAAACGTTCACTATTAAAGGTGATAAAATTAACAAGACTTCTGGAGTGCTTTCTGTTGTTGGATGTACCTTGCTTTTGCTAGCACCCGAAGCTGTTGTACTAGGAGGATCTGGAGTGCACTTTGTTTGTATACGTATTGACTGTTTTGCTTGCACCCGATCGCAAATTGTTTGGATGTTATTTCCTTACTGTGTTGGACTTACAACTCTGTTTGGGGATCTTTTGACACAGTATGACTACTGATACTACATCTATACTTGCGGAGGACATTGGGGATATTGATACAATACCTGGAGCTAATACCTTCCAGTTTACGGAAGGGGATGCAGAGGGGATCTTATTTGATAAGATAACACTGAGACCAGTACTGGATAAACCAGCTTATATCTACACCCACTTACTCAGGCTAAAACAAAAGGAGAAAGATTTGACCCTACATGGGGCATACCTCTCTGAATATTATCGCAGAGGCTTTATTCCAAGGGGATTTCGTATCAGAAATGTGCCCACTCTGGGAAGAAACAATCCTGTGTTTTGTGAGAGGTGGTGTAGCATTGAAAACAAATGCTCACTAGACCTGGTATTATTATTTATACAGGAAGTGGGGAGATTATTACAAATAATTAAAGCAGAGATTATTGCCTATGAAGTACCAAACTTGTCCAGGTTACAGGCTGATCAGACGGAGGATTGGTTGAACAAATTGCAGAGTAAAATTGACAAGTATGAAACAGACCTGATACAATTTAAAAACAAGAAATTGGAAGCTGTTATCAGCGACTACAGAGACAAACGTGTCTATTTATGGCAATTGTCTGCTAGTGAGAGACAGAGACAACACATTGCCAGGAGGAGACGGCCACGCTATTATAAATCCCAGGATTTAACTACCATTGAAAGTTCAGGGTCTGGTTCAGGTTCAGACACAGAACAAGTACAAAATCCCTCTCAAGAAATACAACACCCCAAAGGAGTAACAACACGTTCAAAAAACTACAGGGGAAGAGGAAGAGGGAGAGGATCAGGAGAGGGGGGTACAAGAGGAAAACCTCCTATACAGAAATAATGAAGAATAACAACATAGTAGTGAATCTGAGTGATTACCCCCTCAACGACTCTGAAGTTAGGATATTGAATAAGGGACTCACCTTTGTTCCAACTTCTAGAACTGACCCTTTTGATTTCTATATTGATACCAAGAAATTTCAGAGATTACTATCTTTGAAAGAAAAATTTGGAGAAACTGAGACTGACCAAAGTCAATTAAAGAAAAAATCCACTTATACTCCTCATTTTGGTAACGCTAGTATAAACACCTTTACGCGACGATTACAAGAAGATGTGAGTCACTCATTATCACTGCAACAGAAGGAGACGTTTAACAACTTTTCGAAAGATGATTGGAAAACCTTAAAAAACCTTTCTGAGAATAAAGATCTTATTATACGTGAAGCTGACAAAGGTGGGGCAGTGGTTATTCTCAACTATAAGGACTATAGGACAGAGATTTTATCACAGCTTGCGGATGGTGATACGTACAGACCGCTTCCACATGACCCCACACAGTTATTTAAGAAACAACTTGACACGTACATCAAATTGATTTATGAACAAGGCTTCATCAATAAAGACACCTACCTTTATTTGGTGGTTCCATACCCAAGGACCCCAGTCCTGTACACTCTCCCCAAAATACACAAGGGGATTTCACCTCCTCCTGGTAGGCCCATTGTATCTTCTATAGGGTCCATACAACAGCCTATAGCCACTCTAGTGGACAAATTCCTGCAACCGCTGGTATACCATACACCATCATATTTGAGGGACTCCATGGCACTACTGGAGATGCTCAAGCAATTTGGGGAGGTGGATGAGGATATATGGCTGGTCACATTAGATGTGACTAGCCTATATACTGTAATCCCTCATGATGAGGGGTTACTTGCTGTTTTATTTCATCTATACAGATTTCCATACATTGGACCTCCTCCTGAGATAATTGGGCAATTATTGGAATTTTGTTTAACCACCAATTACTTTCGCTTTGAACAATCTTTCTTTCTACAGCTGAAGGGTACGGCGATGGGGTCTAACATGGCCCCATCGTACGCCAATTTATTCATGGCCCACTTCGAAGAATTTGGTACAGAGTTATTCAAGGTCAAGAACATTCGCTTTTTTAAGCGTTATATAGATGACCTGTTCCTGATCTGGTCTGGGACAGCAGCTAGTTTGGATGAATGGTTTCAGGAGCTTAATGGAGCCAACTTGGCATTGAAGTTCAAAATGACTACCAGCAAAAGACAGATTGATTTTTTAGATGTAAGACTATACATCAGCAATGGCAGGATCCAGTCCACCTTATATAGAAAGGGAGACGGATAGAAACTCCTTGCTACATTACACCAGTTGTCATCCTCCCCCGCTGAAGAGAGCATTGCCCAAATCTCAATTGCTTCGGGTGGTGAGAAATAACTCTGAAAAGGAAAAAAGAGAAGAGCAACTCACTGAGATGATGCAACGATTTGAAGCCAGGAGCTATCCGGATAAATTACTTATGGAACAACGTGCCCAGGTTTGTCAGGACAGCACCTGCACATCCAAGCAGGTGGACAATAGGATGACTTTCATCACAACATTTACTGGTGATAAAGGCCCCTTAAGGGACATACTAAATAAACATTGGGACATTGTTAAGACAGACAGATCACTACCTTTGTATAAGGTTGATCCCCCAAGAGTGGGTTACAAGAGATCTAGGTCTCTACGGGACTGGCTTATCAAAACTGACCCTATTAGTAGCTACAAGTCTTCAACATGGCTGGACATTAAAAAACCTGGGGTATTCCGATGTCTAGGTTGTACAACCTGTGGGGGGTTAATCACTGGATCAAGTTTTACCCATCCACATAAACGAAAAATTTATAAACACAAATTTCGACTGACATGTACAACCACGTATATAGTGTACCTTTTGCACTGTATTTGCGGGCTTTATTATGTGGGAAAAACTAGTGATGACTTACGCACCCGGATGGCAAACCACAGATCTGCAATCAAGCTGGCACTTAACAAAGGTGTGTCTGAGCAACCAGTGGCCAGACATTTTCTGGAACATCATCACAGCATCATGGATCTGAAATATACGATCATAGACCATGTACCTCCACTAGCCAGAGGGGGCGACAGAAACCGATTACTGCTACAAAGAGAAGCGAAATGGACTTTCGAATTAAACACACTGGTTCCTTATGGTCTGAATACACAGCTTGATTGGCAGGTGTTTCTAGGACCCGCTTCCAGATCTGCATTATGGAGCCATGGGGAGTCCAGGATCATTTGTCATTGCTGTTAGTTAATGAGAGCCATGATTTATTCATGTTTAGAAATAATCAATAAGATTTCCCTTTTCTCTCCCTTAATGCCCGGTTATGTGACTCCACTCCACACAATAATGTTTAACACATAAGTATTGTTTACCAGATTGGTATTCCTGTTGGTTTTGTGGAGCCCCATAGTCGCTGATTTAATAATGTTCTAGATACGCTGTAGGTTGCCTTATTGTTTATCGGTTACCATGACAATCGTGGCTTTTGTCTTAAGGATATTTGTTTTATCTACCAGTGAATCTATTGAATTGTATATTACTGTATTACTATAGTGCTGAGCAGTTTTTTGCTTTTATGCCCGCATATACTTACTGTTGTCTTTGCCCTTTTTTGTTTTAGTTCTTTGCACGTTGCCGCGGGCGATGACGTCACTCGCTAGGGGCGGCGCATCCACCGCGGAGAGCGTGGCGCACTTGTCTTGGTGGCGGTCTATAACACAGTGGGGTGGTAAGTGTTTTACTAACCTTGTAAGTTTGAGGACGGGCTGTTTGTAGCCCGAAAACGTTCACTATTAAAGGTGATAAAATTAACAAGACTTCTGGAGTGCTTTCTGTTGTTGGATGTACCTTGCTTTTGCTAGCACCCGAAGCTGTTGTACTAGGAGGATCTGGAGTGCACTTTGTTTGTATACGTATTGACTGTTTTGCTTGCACCCGATCGCAAATTGTTTGGATGTTATTTCCTTACTGTGTTGGACTTACAACTCTGTTTGGGGATCTTTTGACACTGTATGACTACTGATACTACATCTATACTTGCGGAGGACATTGGGGATATTGATACAATACCTGGAGCTAATACCTTCCAGTTTACTGAAGGGGATGCAGAGGGGATCTTATTTGATAAGATAACACTGAGACCAGTACTGGATAAACCAGCTTATATCTACACCCACTTACTCAGGCTAAAACAAAAGGAGAAAGATTTGACCCTACATGGGGCATACCTCTCTGAATATTATCGCAGAGGCTTTATTCCAAGGGGATTTCGTATCAGAAATGTGCCCACTCTGGGAAGAAACAATCCTGTGTTTTGTGAGAGGTGGTGTAGCATTGAAAACAAATGCTCACTAGACCTGGTATTATTATTTATACAGGAAGTGGGGAGATTATTACAAATAATTAAAGGAGAGATTATTGCCTATGAAGTACCAAACTTGTCCAGGTTACAGGCTGATCAGACGGAGGATTGGTTGAACAAATTGCAGAGTAAAATTGACAAGTATGAAACAGACCTGATACAATTTAAAAACAAGAAATTGGAAGCTGTTATCAGCGACTACAGAGACAAACGTGTCTATTTATGGCAATTGTCTGCTAGTGAGAGACAGAGACAACACATTGCCAGGAGGAGACGGCCACGCTATTATAAATCCCAGGATTTAACTACCATTGAAAGTTCAGGGTCTGGTTCAGGTTCAGACACAGAACAAGTACAAAATCCCTCTCAAGAAATACAACACCCCAAAGGAGTAACAACACGTTCAAAAAACTACAGGGGAAGAGGAAGAGGGAGAGGATCAGGAGAGGGGGGTACAAGAGGAAAACCTCCTATACAGAAATAATGAAGAATAACAACATAGTAGTGAATCTGAGTGATTACCCCCTCAACGACTCTGAAGTTAGGATATTGAATAAGGGACTCACCTTTGTTCCAACTTCTAGAACTGACCCTTTTGATTTCTATATTGATACCAAGAAATTTCAGAGATTACTATCTTTGAAAGAAAAATTTGGAGAAACTGAGACTGACCAAAGTCAATTAAAGAAAAAATCCACTTATACTCCTCATTTTGGTAACGCTAGTATAAACACCTTTACGCGACGATTACAAGAAGATGTGAGTCACTCATTATCACTGCAACAGAAGGAGACGTTTAACAACTTTTCGAAAGATGATTGGAAAACCTTAAAAAACCTTTCTGAGAATAAAGATCTTATTATACGTGAAGCTGACAAAGGTGGGGCAGTGGTTATTCTCAACTATAAGGACTATAGGACAGAGATTTTATCACAGCTTGCGGATGGTGATACGTACAGACCGCTTCCACATGACCCCACACAGTTATTTAAGAAACAACTTGACACGTACATCAAATTGATTTATGAACAAGGCTTCATCAATAAAGACACCTACCTTTATTTGGTGGTTCCATACCCAAGGACCCCAGTCCTGTACACTCTCCCCAAAATACACAAGGGGATTTCACCTCCTCCTGGTAGGCCCATTGTATCTTCTATAGGGTCCATACAACAGCCTATAGCCACTCTAGTGGACAAATTCCTGCAACCGCTGGTATACCATACACCATCATATTTGAGGGACTCCATGGCACTACTGGAGATGCTCAAGCAATTTGGGGAGGTGGATGAGGATATATGGCTGGTCACATTAGATGTGACTAGCCTATATACTGTAATCCCTCATGATGAGGGGTTACTTGCTGTTTTATTTCATCTATACAGATTTCCATACATTGGACCTCCTCCTGAGATAATTGGGCAATTATTGGAATTTTGTTTAACCACCAATTACTTTCGCTTTGAACAATCTTTCTTTCTACAGCTGAAGGGTACGGCGATGGGGTCTAACATGGCCCCATCGTACGCCAATTTATTCATGGCCCACTTCGAAGAATTTGGTACAGAGTTATTCAAGGTCAAGAACATTCGCTTTTTTAAGCGTTATATAGATGACCTGTTCCTGATCTGGTCTGGGACAGCAGCTAGTTTGGATGAATGGTTTCAGGAGCTTAATGGAGCCAACTTGGCATTGAAGTTCAAAATGACTACCAGCAAAAGACAGATTGATTTTTTAGATGTAAGACTATACATCAGCAATGGCAGGATCCAGTCCACCTTATATAGAAAGGGAGACGGATAGAAACTCCTTGCTACATTACACCAGTTGTCATCCTCCCCCGCTGAAGAGAGCATTGCCCAAATCTCAATTGCTTCGGGTGGTGAGAAATAACTCTGAAAAGGAAAAAAGAGAAGAGCAACTCACTGAGATGATGCAACGATTTGAAGCCAGGAGCTATCCGGATAAATTACTTATGGAACAACGTGCCCAGGTTTGTCAGGACAGCACCTGCACATCCAAGCAGGTGGACAATAGGATGACTTTCATCACAACATTTACTGGTTATAAAGGCCCCTTAAGGGACATACTAAATAAACATTGGGACATTGTTAAGACAGACAGATCACTACCTTTGTATAAGGTTGATCCCCCAAGAGTGGGTTACAAGAGATCTAGGTCTCTACGGGACTGGCTTATCAAAACTGACCCTATTAGTAGCTACAAGTCTTCAACATGGCTGGACATTAAAAAACCTGGGGTATTCCGATGTCTAGGTTGTACAACCTGTGGGGGGTTAATCACTGGATCAAGTTTTACCCATCCACATAAACGAAAAATTTATAAACACAAATTTCGACTGACATGTACTACCACGTATATAGTGTACCTTTTGCACTGTATTTGCGGGCTTTATTATGTGGGAAAAACTAGTGATGACTTACGCACCCGGATGGCAAACCACAGATCTGCAATCAAGCTGGCACTTAACAAAGGTGTGTCTGAGCAACCAGTGGCCAGACATTTTCTGGAACATCATCACAGCATCATGGATCTGAAATATACGATCATAGACCATGTACCTCCACTAGCCAGAGGGGGCGACAGAAACCGATTACTGCTACAAAGAGAAGCGAAATGGACTTTCGAATTAAACACACTGGTTCCTTATGGTCTGAATACACAGCTTGATTGGCAGGTGTTTCTAGGACCCGCTTCCAGATCTGCATTATGGAGCCATGGGGAGTCCAGGATCATTTGTCATTGCTGTTAGTTAATGAGAGCCATGATTTATTCATGTTTAGAAATAATCAATAAGATTTCCCTTTTCTCTCCCTTAATGCCCGGTTATGTGACTCCACTCCACACAATAATGTTTAACACATAAGTATTGTTTACCAGATTGGTATTCCTGTTGGTTTTGTGGAGCCCCATAGTCGCTGATTTAATAATGTTCTAGATACGCTGTAGGTTGCCTTATTGTTTATCGGTTACCATGACAATCGTGGCTTTTGTCTTAAGGATATTTGTTTTATCTACCAGTGAATCTATTGAATTGTATATTACTGTATTACTATAGTGCTGAGCAGTTTTTTGCTTTTATGCCCGCATATACTTACTGTTGTCTTTGCCCTTTTTTGTTTTAGTTCTTTGCACGTTGCCGCGGGCGATGACGTCACTCGCTAGGGGCGGCGCATCCACCGCGGAGAGCGTGGCGCACTTGTCTTGGTGGCGGTCTATAACACAGTGGGGTGGTAAGTGTTTTACTAACCTTGTAAGTTTGAGGACGGGCTGTTTGTAGCCCGAAAACGTTCACTATTAAAGGTGATAAAATTAACAAGACTTCTGGAGTGCTTTCTGTTGTTGGATGTACCTTGCTTTTGCTAGCACCCGAAGCTGTTGTACTAGGAGGATCTGGAGTGCACTTTGTTTGTATACGTATTGACTGTTTTGCTTGCACCCGATCGCAAATTGTTTGGATGTTATTTCCTTACTGTGTTGGACTTACAACTCTGTTTGGGGATCTTTTGACACTGTATGACTACTGATACTACATCTATACTTGCGGAGGACATTGGGGATATTGATACAATACCTGGAGCTAATACCTTCCAGTTTACTGAAGGGGATGCAGAGGGGATCTTATTTGATAAGATAACACTGAGACCAGTACTGGATAAACCAGCTTATATCTACACCCACTTACTCAGGCTAAAACAAAAGGAGAAAGATTTGACCCTACATGGGGCATACCTCTCTGAATATTATCGCAGAGGCTTTATTCCAAGGGGATTTCGTATCAGAAATGTGCCCACTCTGGGAAGAAACAATCCTGTGTTTTGTGAGAGGTGGTGTAGCATTGAAAACAAATGCTCACTAGACCTGGTATTATTATTTATACAGGAAGTGGGGAGATTATTACAAATAATTAAAGCAGAGATTATTGCCTATGAAGTACCAAACTTGTCCAGGTTACAGGCTGATCAGACGGAGGATTGGTTGAACAAATTGCAGAGTAAAATTGACAAGTATGAAACAGACCTGATACAATTTAAAAACAAGAAATTGGAAGCTGTTATCAGCGACTACAGAGACAAACGTGTCTATTTATGGCAATTGTCTGCTAGTGAGAGACAGAGACAACACATTGCCAGGAGGAGACGGCCACGCTATTATAAATCCCAGGATTTAACTACCATTGAAAGTTCAGGGTCTGGTTCAGGTTCAGACACAGAACAAGTACAAAATCCCTCTCAAGAAATACAACACCCCAAAGGAGTAACAACACGTTCAAAAAACTACAGGGGAAGAGGAAGAGGGAGAGGATCAGGAGAGGGGGGTACAAGAGGAAAACCTCCTATACAGAAATAATGAAGAATAACAACATAGTAGTGAATCTGAGTGATTACCCCCTCAACGACTCTGAAGTTAGGATATTGAATAAGGGACTCACCTTTGTTCCAACTTCTAGAACTGACCCTTTTGATTTCTATATTGATACCAAGAAATTTCAGAGATTACTATCTTTGAAAGAAAAATTTGGAGAAACTGAGACTGACCAAAGTCAATTAAAGAAAAAATCCACTTATACTCCTCATTTTGGTAACGCTAGTATAAACACCTTTACGCGACGATTACAAGAAGATGTGAGTCACTCATTATCACTGCAACAGAAGGAGACGTTTAACAACTTTTCGAAAGATGATTGGAAAACCTTAAAAAACCTTGCTGAGAATAAAGATCTTATTATACGTGAAGCTGACAAAGGTGGGGCAGTGGTTATTCTCAACTATAAGGACTATAGGACAGAGATTTTATCACAGCTTGCGGATGGTGATACGTACAGACCGCTTCCACATGACCCCACACAGTTATTTAAGAAACAACTTGACACGTACATCAAATTGATTTATGAACAAGGCTTCATCAATAAAGACACCTACCTTTATTTGGTGGTTCCATACCCAAGGACCCCAGTCCTGTACACTCTCCCCAAAATACACAAGGGGATTTCACCTCCTCCTGGTAGGCCCATTGTATCTTCTATAGGGTCCATACAACAGCCTATAGCCACTCTAGTGGACAAATTCCTGCAACCGCTGGTATACCATACACCATCATATTTGAGGGACTCCATGGCACTACTGGAGATGCTCAAGCAATTTGGGGAGGTGGATGAGGATATATGGCTGGTCACATTAGATGTGACTAGCCTATATACTGTAATCCCTCATGATGAGGGGTTACTTGCTGTTTTATTTCATCTATACAGATTTCCATACATTGGACCTCCTCCTGAGATAATTGGGCAATTATTGGAATTTTGTTTAACCACCAATTACTTTCGCTTTGAACAATCTTTCTTTCTACAGCTGAAGGGTACGGCGATGGGGTCTAACATGGCCCCATCGTACGCCAATTTATTCATGGCCCACTTCGAAGAATTTGGTACAGAGTTATTCAAGGTCAAGAACATTCGCTTTTTTAAGCGTTATATAGATGACCTGTTCCTGATCTGGTCTGGGACAGCAGCTAGTTTGGATGAATGGTTTCAGGAGCTTAATGGAGCCAACTTGGCATTGAAGTTCAAAATGACTACCAGCAAAAGACAGATTGATTTTTTAGATGTAAGACTATACATCAGCAATGGCAGGATCCAGTCCACCTTATATAGAAAGGGAGACGGATAGAAACTCCTTGCTACATTACACCAGTTGTCATCCTCCCCCGCTGAAGAGAGCATTGCCCAAATCTCAATTGCTTCGGGTGGTGAGAAATAACTCTGAAAAGGAAAAAAGAGAAGAGCAACTCACTGAGATGATGCAACGATTTGAAGCCAGGAGCTATCCGGATAAATTACTTATGGAACAACATGCCCAGGTTTGTCAGGACAGCACCTGCACATCCAAGCAGGTGGACAATAGGATGACTTTCATCACAACATTTACTGGTGATAAAGGCCCCTTAAGGGACATACTAAATAAACATTGGGACATTGTTAAGACAGACAGATCACTACCTTTGTATAAGGTTGATCCCCCAAGAGTGGGTTACAAGAGATCTAGGTCTCTACGGGACTGGCTTATCAAAACTGACCCTATTAGTAGCTACAAGTCTTCAACATGGCTGGACATTAAAAAACCTGGGGTATTCCGATGTCTAGGTTGTACAACCTGTGGGGGGTTAATCACTGGATCAAGTTTTACCCATCCACATAAACGAAAAATTTATAAACACAAATTTCGACTGACATGTACTACCACGTATATAGTGTACCTTTTGCACTGTATTTGCGGGCTTTATTATGTGGGAAAAACTAGTGATGACTTACGCACCCGGATGGCAAACCACAGATCTGCAATCAAGCTGGCACTTAACAAAGGTGTGTCTGAGCAACCAGTGGCCAGACATTTTCTGGAACATCATCACAGCATCATGGATCTGAAATATACGATCATAGACCATGTACCTCCACTAGCCAGAGGGGGCGACAGAAACCGATTACTGCTACAAAGAGAAGCGAAATGGACTTTCGAATTAAACACACTGGTTCCTTATGGTTTGAATACACAGCTTGATTGGCAGGTGTTTCTGTGACCCGCTTCCAGATCTGCATTATGGAGCCATGGGGAGTCCAGGATCATTTGTCATTGCTGTTAGTTAATGAGAGCCATGATTTATTCATGTTTAGAAATAATCAATAAGATTTCCCTTTTCTCTCCCTTAATGCCCGGTTATGTGACTCCACTCCACACAATAATGTTTAACACATAAGTATTGTTTACCAGATTGGTATTCCTGTTGGTTTTGTGGATCCCCATAGTCGCTGATTTAATAATGTTCTAGATACGCTGTAGGTTGCCTTATTGTTTATCGGTTACCATGACAATCGTGGCTTTTGTCTTAAGGATATTTGTTTTATCTACCAGTGAATCTATTGAATTGTATATTACTGTATTACTATAGTGCTGAGCAGTTTTTTGCTTTTATGCCCGCATATACTTACTGTTGTCTTTGCCCTTTTTTGTTTTAGTTCTTTGCACGTTGCCGCGGGCGATGACGTCACTCGCTAGGGGCGGCGCATCCACCGCGGAGAGCGTGGCGCACTTGTCTTGGTGGCGGTCTATAACACAGTGGGGTGGTAAGTGTTTTACTAACCTTGTAAGTTTGAGGACGGGCTGTTTGTAGCCCGAAAACGTTCACTATTAAAGGTGATAAAATTAACAAGACTTCTGGAGTGCTTTCTGTTGTTGGATATATATATATATATATATATATATATATATTATATATATATATATATATATATATATATATATATATATATATATATATATTTATATATATATATATATATATATATATATATATATATATATATATATATATATATATATATATTAGAAAAAATGTCCAAAAAGATGATGTGAGAAAAAGGTGTCCAAATATAAAAGTTATTTAGTTGGAATTCCAAACAAAAAAACAGCCAAAAACAATAATAATAACTCAGTAAGTAGTGTTGTAATCCTTTTGTAGTAAAAAGTGAAATATATCCTCAGGTGTCTATTGAGAATGAAAGAAAAACAACATAGTGTAGAATATCTTTAAAAATGGTGCATAGAGCACAAACTAAGTATCTGCTTACCAGAAGTTCTAAAATCAGCACTGAAAAATGATAGTCAACGTGTTTCAGCACGTCAATATGGGGTCTTTATCAAGACTAAAATCATGTCAGTGAGGTGCCTATAAATATCCTATGTAATCCAGTAATATACAGGTTTGCTTTGTTTCCTGGTTAAATATTTGGAAATCACAAACTGTGAAAATGCAAAATAAACAAACATTCCATTAGCAGGATTTTAAAGAAACATATTTTTCAAGAAAAGTGAGTACATGACTTTCACAGTTCATTGAACACAGTATTTAAAAAAACAAACTTCACACTTCCTTATATCAGTATATCATTGTTTCAAACCTTTTCAAACAAGTTTTCACAGCATCTTCTTTACTATATTATTTGAATCCATCTGTTTTTCTGTTGTGGCTGTTGGATAAAAGAAGAAAAATACTTATTTCTAGAGTAATTATTATAAAAGACATAAACAACAGATGTATTTAAATATTGCTATAGTTTTAAAGTAAAACTAAAAATGTAAGATAAATAGGGTTTCAGATAAACAAGTGGCATAAAAATAGTGTTTGCTATAAATGTATACATTTCAAAAGATTGTGTCCTGTTACTCCTAATTAAAGGGACATCAAACCCATTTTTTTTATTTCATGATTCAGGTAGACAATACAATTTTAAACAACATTCAAATTCACTTCTATTATCTAATTTGCTTAATTTTTTAGATATCCTTTGTTGAAGAAATAGCAATGTACATGGGTGAGCCAATCACACGAGGCATCTATGTGCACCCACCAATCAGCAGCTACTGAGCCTATCTAGATATGCTTTTCAGCAAAGAATATCATGAGTATGAAGCAAATTAGATAATAGAAGTAAATTAGAAAGTTCTTTAAAGTTGAATGCTCTTTCTTAATCATGAAAGAAAAAAATTGGGTTTCATGTCCCTTTAACTTACTCTGGCTGAGGGGCGGAGCCTGGTGCTCAATGTGAATGGAGGTTTAGTCCTTAAGCTCCGCTGAACACTGCTCTGATAACTAGAGATAATGGGCTAACAGCTACCTTAAAAAATGGCAGGATGACATGGAAAGTACTGTGAACAATACCGGAGCAACTTTGAGACCAAACTATTGGTGGTGAGATCCGGCAAGTAGCGGGTGTAGAGAGGAGCAGACAGAGCCGCCCGCCATCTTGGCCACGAGGCCTCCCAACTACAAGCTGAAAGGAGACGCTGCGATCTGGACATTGAGCCGACTAGACTGGAGGCAAATTAACGGAACCGCAAGCTGGACCCGATCACACAAGTAAGACACAGACCACCAGCTGTTACATAAATAATACAAGGAGACAACAGAGAGGTTAGGCGGCTCCTACACTCACATTCACTTTCACGCTGACCAACTACGCAACAGGGAGAATACAAGCAAACGGCAAAGTGCCGATCAAACATGAACTGTTATACCTATCAGCAGCAGAGCAATATAACCTCCGGAAGGCGACAAAATGTATAAAAATTGAGAGGTCAGATAGATAGCGCTCACACAACTCTCTTGAAGCTTAAAATTGACTGATAACTATCAGTTACAATAAAAAGAAACTAACTGATCTACCACAATGCAGATAGCTGTCATGGGGGTATGAAAACCATGCTGTCTTTGAAACTACACATTCAAGATGTTGGTTTGCCAAATTTTCCATAATTCACAGTGCTAATATGTTAGAAACACAACTATGCTTCATCTTACTTACCTCCCTTAAAACCTAGTACAAACTATGAAACCTACCTAAGATCTACACATATAATCCACAGTAAAAGTTGTTGGAATAGACACAGATATATGCAGCTTGGCAACTACAGGGAACTCAAGCCTCAAAAAAAGTAAAATATAGCTGCTTATTTACCATATACAAACAAAGCTGAACCTTTCAGGGGGTGCAAGATAAACTGCTGTTATTTCTGGCGCAGTAAGTGATCAAAAGGCACAATAGACAGTTATATGCCAATACTTCTAATTTGAAACTACTGCTATCTTCCTCTAGAGGTGCACATTAAGCAACTAACATGGCGGCGAGAAAACAAACTAAAGCCTCACAAGGAATTAAACCGCCGACAGCTAATTTATTCTTTAAACCTGCACGAGAAAAGGTGATAGAAACAGCTAACAACACAGGAGAAGAAGATATAGACTCCGAAACAGACTCACAGTTCGCTGAAGAGGACTCTATTCCGGTCACTAAAGCTGACCTAAGGTCATTGGTCTCTAAAAAAGATATTGATAAGAACTTTAATAAACTTTGGTAAAAATTTGATGCATTCCAAAGCACAGTGACTAACAGCCTGACAGAAATAAAGCAAGATGTGACTGAATTGGGCACTAGAGTGGCGGCTCTGGAAGAGGCTGAAACCTCAGTATCAGAAGAGCTATCGAATGTCGACCATCAACTCATGGCACAACGGCAGGAAATTGCTGAGATACATGATAAACTGGAAGACCTTGAAAACAGAAGCCGTAGATGCAATTTAAGATTAAAGGGGATACCGGAATCGGTAGCTACAGACGAATTGAACATTTACCTACATCAACTCTTTCAAGTGATCTCAGGCGAGGTAAATGACGAGAAATTCCAGCTAGAAAGAGCTCACAGAGAGCTCACAGAGCGCTGCGCCCTAAACCAAAAGAAGATGCACCCCCCAGAGATGTGGTAATCAAATTCTTCAGATTTCAAGAAAAAGAGGAAATCCTTGCAGCGGCGAGGAAGAATCCTACATTTAAATTCCAAGGATCAGTAATCCAATTTTACCAAGACCTATGTGTCAAAACGCTACAAAGGAGAAGTGAGCTTAGGCCACTTACCACGCTGTTGAGGAAACACCAAATCAGATACAGGTGGGGATTCCCCTTTAGTCTACACATCTTACATAACGGTAGATCTCTGAATCTAAAAGAACCAGCTGAAATACCAGCAATCTGCAAGCAACTAGCTTTGGAGACGCCAGAACTACCGCAACTGAAGCCAGCAGAAGATTCAACTCAGCAACTATCTCACCCTAACCAACCACGCAAACAAAGATGGACACAAGTTGCAAAGAAGAAAACCAAGACATGAACTCCCTGTTTCACACACAACTTGGTAATCATTTGCCTGTAAGGATCTTGGAGGTAAAAGCTGTGAAATTTGAGAACTGTAAGTTTTAAAGGTCATCTATTGTTACAGATGACTTGAGAATTAAATTGGTCATGGAAGAAATAAGGTAAACTTTGAACTTTTTCTATGCCCAACGTTCTTTTCTAGCAGTGAAAGAAAGCAAACACTGAAAAAGTGGACAATACAGAGAAGAAGGGAAGGGAGGGATTGAAGGTTTTTGTTATTTTTTTTGTTTTTCTCTTATATGTAGTTTCCAAGTGTGGGAGATACCTGTTTTGTTATGTTTTTTATGTTTTCACTCAATGTACCACAAATATTCTGCTGAAAATACTATGCAACTTGACTGTTCTTATGTCTGTTTTTATTTCATTATGTCATTTCTTCTGCTCAAGTGAAACCTGTAGTCGAGGGGATGCTTATCTGCAATATCTAAGGAGGGCAACAGAGGAGTCAGTAGCAACGGATCCGGGGGGGGAGCCCCAACTCTCAAACTGTAAGTAATGACTACTGACATCCGCTTAATATCATATAACATTAGAGGCCTCAATACAGACATTAAGAGACGGACGGCGCTGACACAATACCTGAAAATTAAAGCTAATATAATATTCCTACAAGAGACACACTTCACCAAAGAAGTAATTCCGAAATACTGGTCAAGAAATTTTACCCAACACTATCATTCAACGACAGACCAAAAGAAAAGGGGGGTGTCGATCTTGATACACCAATCCCTGGGTTTAGTTGTAGAAGAAACGATCAGAGATCCAGCAGGGAGATTTATAATAGTAAGGGGGAGGCAGAGGGATAAACAAATAACCCTGTGTAATATCTATGCACCCAACGAGACACAGATTTCCTTTTTTGCACATATTTCCTATCTGCTCACACAATGGACACAAGACAGGATCCTGTTGGGTGGTGATTTTAATATAGAGCTATATAAATTTCAGACTACAACCCAGACCAAACTAACCCAGAAACAACTAAGGCATAACTCTATGATTAAAAAAATAAAGGAGATCTTTCTATCTCACAATATTTTAGACTCCTGGGACACTCTTTACGGGAAAATGTTAGACTATACCTATTACTCTCCTGCTCATAAAAAATACTCAAAATTAGACTATGTTTTCCTAAGTCAGATTTTGCTTCCCGACTTGATATCCTCTTCCATTCATGCCTGTGCCTGGTCGGACCACTCCATAGTCCAAGTGAATATTAAAGACACATTTCAGATTAGCACAGCACGCTCCTGGAATTATGACCCTCACGTTCTTCAACATCCAGGTACACATAACTCTATCCTACAAGCTATGTCAGAATACTGGACACTAAACACGGGCTCCGCTTCTAACCCGATCAGTACCTGGGCAGCACATAAACCTTTTATTAGAGGATTACTTATCAAAGAAAAAGCGGCCTTTACAAAGACTAATAGATCTCAGATAGACTCTTTACAAGTTCAAATAAACACACTCACAAAACTACATCAACAGGGTCAATCAGAGACAGTGTTCCAAGAACTACAAGCAAAAAGAGTAGAATTATCAACAATTATGAATAGAGCATCTCTTAGGGCAGCTCACAGACTAAAAGCACACTACTTTCTATACTCTAACAAGCCTGATAAATATTTAGCGCACAAGCTTAGAGAACAGACAAAGTCCTTCTCAATCCCACTCCTACAAAGACAGGACGGTACAAGTACTTCAAATCCACAAGAAATAGCTGATAGCTTTGCTCAATACTACGCCCAGCTTTATGACGTGGAAAAAATGACACAAAATGACCGGACGAGACAGACATTACATAGATTCTTAGAAGAAGCCCAATTAACGCCCATTGATGAATCAGTCAGGGATGAATTAAATGCAGAGGTGTCGACCAGGGAGGTACTAATGGCCATTAAGGAACTTAAACCAGGAAAAGCCGCAGGTCCAGATGGGTTTCCAGGTGAATACTATCAACTTTTCAAATCGACTCTAACCCCACATGTTGTAACATTCTGTAATGATATTCTACAAGGTAGATCAATCCCGACAGAAATTTTGCAGGCAAAGATAGTTGTGATCCCTAAACCTGGACGAAACCCAAAACTGTGCCAAAGTTATAGACCCATTTCCTTAATCAATCAGGATATAAAGATTTTCACTAAAATCTTGGCCAATAGACTTAAAATACATCTACCAACCTTGGTCCATCCAGACCAGGTGGGGTTTATATCGGGACGAGAGGCCCTAGATAATATAAGGCGCACGATCTCCCTGGTCGACTACCTAAACAGGACACGAACGCCTTCTCTGGTCCTGTCCTTGGACGTGGAGAAGGCGTTCGATAGAATAGACTGGGACTTCATGTTTGAGGTGCTGAGCAAATTAGGATTTAATGGCCCATTTGTGCAAGCAATAAGAAGCATCTACTCTAACCCCACGGCACACATCAGGGCAGCAGGCTTTCAATCTAAAAGGATTGATATCCGGAATGGGACTAGACAAGGTTGCCCCTTATCGCCACTTTTATTTGCCCTATGCATAGAACCCTTGGCGGCGGTGATCCGCTTAACCCCAGAAATTCATGGTGTTTCGTTGGGTAGAGAAGAATTCAAAATATCTTTATTTGCAGATGACATCCTTCTTACCCTGACCAAACCAATGGAATCCCTGCCTCACTTATACAGCATTCTGCAAAACTACGCCAACATTTCAGGGTATAAGGTCAATCAGGATAAGTGCGAGGCATTAGCTATTGCCCTACCAACACATACTAAAAAGGTTATTGAAGCTAATTTTTCGTTTGAGTGGGTCAAAGAAGCAATTAAATACTTAGGGGTTAGGTTATCAGATGATACCTCAGATTTATACAGATTAAATTATGTTCCTTTGTACAAGGTAATTAGGAAAGAGATTAAAACTTGGACAGCTAGTGGTTTTTCTTGGTACGGTAGGTTATCGGCGGTCAGGATGAATGTTCTCCCCAGACTATTATATTTTTTTCGGGCCTTACCGGTCAAGCTCCCACTTCTAGAATTAAATAAGCTCCAGTCAGATCTGATTAGGTTTGTACGGGGAAACAAAAAAGCCAGAATACCCTCACAAGTATTACTACAACACAAACAATTAGGAGGGGTAGGGATGCCAAATTTGCTCAATTATTATCAAGCAGCGAGATTAGCACAGACTACATTGATGAGCAAAAAACAAAAAGAATTGATTTGGGTGAGGGTGGAAAACCTGATGGCAGGATACAACCAATCAGAGGATATATTATGGGAACATCCTAAAGATATACCTAAACTTACCAGGGCTTCGAAAATAACAGGGGAAATGATGACTATGTGGCATTCGATATCTGCTAAATTACAGTTATTACCATCTGACTCATTAATGAGGCCATTAAGGACACTGGTAGGTCCAGACTTTCAGGGACTGATCGATAAATGGGCAAACAAGGGGCTCTATAGACTTGCAGATTTCCTTCATAAAGGGAAAATAGCGACTCACCAGCAAATACAAGACAAAATATTACCAGATAAATTACATTGGTTCCTATACCTACAAATTGCATCTATTATAACTGGGGTTTTACTCCAACGTCCTAGGCAACAATTAACAACACTAGAAAAACTCTGCAGCGTTGATTCTCGTCATAAAGGAATGATCTCTACCCTATACATAACTCTTCAGGCAACCAATCAGGGGCCTAAATCTCCCCTAATGGAAAAGTGGGAGAGAGATATTAATATAACACATTCCAAAGAGGAATGGGAAGAAATATTTAAAGATTCAGGCAGAGGTATGATTAGCGCAGACTTGAAAGAGAACTGCATTAAGACTGTTTATAGGTGGTATCTGACACCAGTGATTACATCGCATTACACTCAAACGGGCAATAAAAATTGTTACAGAGGCTGTAAGGAGAGGGGAACATACATCCACATGTGGTGGGATTGTCCCCAAGTACAACAATTATGGGCTAAACTGTCTAGGTTGCTGAGTGAGGTGCTTTCAGAAAACATTACCCTAACTGCGACTCAAGCTTTGTTAAATGAACATATTAAACCCTTCAACTCAGCCACGAACACATTCATACACATTTTATGCACAGCTACTAGGATATGTGTGGCCCGTTACTGGAAGGTAGGGGAACCGTCATGGGGAGAGGTTATGGAGAAAATCGAGACAATACACAAACTATCTGAATCAGCCTCATTCATACAAGCCAATCACGAACAATTTTTAAAGGTCTGGAATTATTGGATTCTGGGCGGACACTAACTAGAAGCAGAACAAAAGGATAAGCACATAGACTTAGAACAAGACAGACACTATACTAAAGGTTGAGAGACGACAACTAACTGCTGATGACTATAGCTACCTATGGGAGGTGGGGCTCTCCCTCTCCGGATCGGCAGTGGACGATATGGATGAGCAGGCAAGTTGATGTTTGATGATACAGTGAGTGAGGGAAAGGGGGGGGAGTTAATTAATTATTTATTGTTGCAGTTTATTGTGGGGGAGGGACGAGGGGAAAAGTTTTAGGAAAACGTGTTAAAGCAACATGGAGAGTAAGGGGATGTCACGAAAATTTCCATATCTTCGGGTACTGATCTGCTACGTTCCCGAATCCATGTTGCTACTAATGAAAGTATGTTTAATCACACAAACTGTTAAAATTTACTGGTCTACATAACTAACCATCAGCTACTTCAGTGGCAGACCTAGCTACCTTCAAACTTTGAATGTGGAACCATAGCATCTAACATAGACTCTCAAATGATGGACTTCTACCGAGAAAGTAATGAGAAGATGTTATTTGTATGTAAATTGTATAAGGTGTGATATACTCTTTCTATGTTTTGCAATAAAAATTATTTCAACTAACTTACTCTGGCTTCATGAAAAGCGCTCTAATGCTTTTAAGAAGTTGACACACACGCTCCATCTGGTTGCTCTCCCACAGAGTCTGTGCTATTTTTTTCTCTAGCAGCCCTGTTCCGAGAACACTCACAGTTTAGCATACGCATGCGCATCGTATAACATTTCCACTGCATTATAAATAGTGGATCACAATGCTGTCGGCATTGTGACCTACTGTTTATATAGTGATAGACTTATACCGGTTTTATATAATATAAAAAAATACATATAAAATATATATTTATCAAATATAAAGTATGTGATTTTAGTTGAAGAGAAAATTACGGAAAGGAATGGTCAAAAATTATGCAGGAAATCAGCGCTGCCATAGTAATAGCAAGCCTATTTCCTGCAACACACTCCTGCATGCGTCCAGCTGCCATCCTAAGAATACCTCATATGCTGTGGCAAAAGGCCAATTTATGAAGCTTAAGAGAAATTGCAGTAGGCAGCAGGATTACATGCAGGATGCCAAGCTGCTGGAGAACAGACTTAAACAGCGCCAATGTACTAAAAGTCTATTAAAGAGGCAAAACATTAAGTAGATTCGTTGTTATTAGACAAACCCAAAAACAGTACTGGTGACTTTAAGGGAGTTTATTTTGTGACGAGCTTCAGTGCTCAATACTCCCAAATCTGCAGCATTGTGAAAAGACATTTCCCACTTTTAGCTGCTGATGATAAACTCACCAACACCGTTAAAGAGGGTATACGATGTTCCTACAAGAAATGTTGAACATTGGCCTCAATACTGTCCCCCACCCAGTTAAAACAGACCATACACCAAACAAGTTCATGGTTAACACACCTAGGAATGTTCAGGTGTGGCCACAGGAAGTGTAATCCCTGTGACTATGTATAAATCACATCTGAATTTAAATCAACAGTAAGTGGTCAAAGTTACACCATAAAGTCATGGCTAAATTGTACACACACCCACGTTATTTATCTTATAACGTGTACTTTTTGCAATCTTTAATATGTGGGGCTCTCCTCAAGGGACATTAACTCCCGTATTAGGGAGCATATTTCCACCATATCGAATGGTAAATCCAACACCCCCTTGGTGCAACATTTTGCCACCAGACATAACAGCAGCCTAGACTCCTTTAGATGGACCACTATAGAAAAAGCTAAGGTTCCCTCTAGGGGTGGTAACTTTGAGAGCATTCTGGCAAAACGTGAAATCTATTGGATTTTTCAATTGAGATCTAGGCTTTCACATGGCCTCAATTCTAGGTATGATCTCATTAACTATTGGGAATAATTTTCTTTCCCCAATAGATTCCTTATATTCATTTAACACTTCACGTTCTGCCATGATCTCTCTCTGGGGAAACATGGAGCTTCCACATAGCACTTCATATGTGCATCTACAGTGATTATATATACTCATATGATCTATTTTTGCTGTACATGTTTATGTGCTTGTGGTTCCTTCCATGCTTACATACTTTTGTATATCTTGGAGTTATATTCACTTTCCGCTAGATTTAGAGTTTTGTCGGTAAAGACCTGCGTAGCTCTATGGTCACTTGCTATTATACTGTCCCACATCTCGAAAACATGCCGATATAACGGGTAAGACTTTAACCAGGGTGGTCGGCTTTTCCTATCTACCCAACACAACACTCCTTGGGATGGAGTTCTCAAAATGTGCGAGTCCAGTGCCACCCATGCTTTACTGCCCACATTGCGGTGCCAATCCAATATTCTCTGTAAACAAATTGCCTTATAATAGACTGCCAGATTTGGAAGTCCTAAGCCTCCGTTCTGCGTAGAACGGTACATTGTGTTTTTAATGATTCTAGGTTTGACTTTACCCCAAATAAATTCATTTATCAATTTTTGAAGCATTATACGAAAAGCATTAGTCAGGGGAATCGGTACCGTTTGGAAGACATAAAGAATTCTAGGTAATATGGTCATTTTCACCGCTTGAATGCGTCCCCACCATGAAATTGATTTATCTTTCCATCTATTTAGCTCTTTGGATAATTCTTTATATAGATTTTGGTAATTCCATTCAAACAGTATATTAGGCCTAGGAGTCAAATAGATACCTAAATATTTAATGGCTTTTTTTTGCGGGCTAAATGGGCATTTCTGTAGTAGTTCAGCGTATTCGGCATGTGGGACAGAGATGTTTAAAATCTCAGACTTCTGATCATTTATCAAGAAGTTGGAAAAAGATCCAAACTCCTTAAATTCTCTTAAGACGTCTGTTATTGTCTCTGTGGGATTAGTCAATGGGAGTAACACATCATCTGCATAGAGTGTCAGCTTATAATCATCTTGCCCTATTTTGATACCCGATATCAACTTATTTTGCCTAATTCTATGGGCCAGTATCTCCATGCTCAACACAAACAGAAGGGGTGACAAAGGGCATCCCTGACGGGTGCCATTTTGAATAAAAAATGCATCTGAAAGCATATTATTTGCTTTTACCCTGGCCGATGGGTTTTGGTATAAACTAAAGATTCTGGTTATGATAGTTTCACCAAATCCCAACTTACGTAAAACTGCCTGCAGAAACTTCCAATCCAAGCGATCAAACGCTTTTTCAGCGTCAGCGGAGACAATCACCATCCCCACTTTATGAATTTTAGCATAGTCAATTAGTTGTAGTGTTCTGATGGTGTTGTCTCTCGCTTCCCTCCCCGGAACAAAACCAGCCTGATCAAGGTGTACAATTTGAGGAAGTATTTTATTGATGCGCCCTGCCAAAATTTTTGCAAACAACTTCAGGTCCGTGTTGAGCAGGGAGATCGGTCTGTAATTACCAGGTAAATTAACTGGTTTGTTTGGCTTTGGTAGCACAGAGATATAAGCTTCTAAGCATTCTGCAGGAAAACATCCCAACTCGTCGATGTGTTGGAATGCCTTCAATAGTTGGGGGGCTATTATAGATTTATACATCTTATAGTAATCATTGGAGTAGCCATCTGGACCCGGACTTTTGTTATTAGGCAAGGACTCGATAGCATCCGTAATTTCCTTCAAGGTAAAAGGTGAATCTAAAATATCTGCATCTTGTGCCGAAATTTTAGGAGAGTCTACGGTTTCTAGGTATCGATTAAGTGCATCAGGGTTGATGGTGTCCTTTTGTGTGATAATGTTATATAATTTGGTGTAATAATCCCCAAAGACATTCGCTATTTTTTTTGGGTCAGTCTCAACCTGTCCTTTTTCGTTATCTATTTTAAAAATATGGGCCTGAAAAGCTTTTTTCGTTAAGGCTTTTGCCAACCAAGTGCCAGCTTTGTTGCTGTTATGAAAATATTTTTTTTTAAGGTGGAACGCCTTTTTTATTGAATTTTTTTGCAAGAGCTTCCTAAATGCCTCTCTAGCACTGTTAGTGGATTGCGTACTTACAACATTCTGAGGGTTAAGTTTATGTTGTTGTTCCTTTAATTTTAGGTTAGAGAGTAAGCTATTATATTCTGTATTGTATTGTTTGCGCTGGTATGCTTTTTGCTTAATTAGCTCCCCTCTAATGGTCGCTTTGTGTGCCAACCAGTTATTGATGTCATTCGTATCTGCTGAGGCGTTAAGTTGGAAGAATTCCTTTAAATTCTCTTCTATTTGGTTTTTAACGACTGGGTTATGTAATACAACAGGATTTAAACACCACATAGGTTTACGCTGAGGGATCGAGGGCCACTTAAGTTCTAGAGTAATAGAGAAGTGGTCCGACCAAGAAATCGGAAGGATCTCTGTGTCAGTAGCTACAGCTATATTGTTATGGTCTACCAACCAGTAATCTATTCTTGAATAAGAGCGACCTGGATGTGAATAAAAAGTATAGCTTCGTGATCTAGGATGATGCAGTCTCCAGACATCAGTCAATAATAATGTATCTAACTTTTGCATGATATGTAGTCTATTTTTTTGGGTTATCTGACTTTTGCCTGAGGAACTATCAGTGAGTGGATTCAAGGTCATATTCAAATCTCCCCCTATTATCACCATTCCCCTCTGTACCTCTCCTAATTTGTTTAGAGCTTTATTAAAGAAAGGTTGTTGACTCGTATTGGGCGCATATATATTCATTAACGTCAGGTATCTGTTGTAAATTGTTCCTACCAGTATCAAGAATCTACCCTCATCATCCTGGTAAAGCTCCATGGCTTGAAACGGGATCTCCCTACTTATCATGATTCCAACCCCATTCTTTTTTTTAATGTTTGAACTAAAAAATTGTTGGGAATAAATTTTAGAGTATAATTTCGGTTCTCCCTGCTTGGGGAAGTGGGTCTCCTGCAGAAACACTATTGATCCTTGTATTTTTTTAAACCAGGCCATGGCGATTGATCTCTTATTTGGAGAATTCAAACCCTTGCAATTTTGTGAAACAAGTTTTATATTGTAAGACATTGTGTATGGTGTTTAACCTGATCCTGCTCAGACTCATGTGTTATTCTTACTAAATTGGATTTTATCCCTATACTTCGTGTTAGATAATTAGGTGGCAAATGGGCATTATAATATACCATCTTGTACATTGGTGACCAACACAACAGGATAAACAAAAACAGCCTAAGAATCACATAATATAAAATCAACATCAAAAAATTAACCAAAGATACAGTTTCCATTCTCCAAAAATCCCAGGAGAATTAAAATAAAAATGTAGGGGGTACCAGTGACCTAAGTAGGTCTAGACATAGTTAGGGTTACAAAGCATTATGATTGCACGTACTTATAAAAAAAAAAAAAATCTTTTCTTTTTTTCTCTTTTCTTTTCTCTTTCCTTTTTTTTATACATATAATAGATTTTCTTTATTAAGTATAGAGGCATCAAACACCGCCGCTCATATCGTTGCCTAGCTTTGCATTGGAATATTCCAAAGTTAAGTAGGTATTTAAAGGTCAAGAAACCTTTCCTAGACTTTTACAACTATTCTCATTATAATTCTATATAGTTCGCCAAACAAACAAACCAAAAAAAAAATACAAACAGCTTTAATAACGAAGTGTAACTTCTTATCTTAAATATTCAGGAGCAGTCCAAAATCAGCATGTATAGACACTATTTTGATTAAAATTGGCTCTAGTCTGGAAAGTTCTGGATTAAGAGCCACCAACTTCCACAACTGTGGTGTTATATATATTAAAGCTTAAATAAGAACAAAGTCAAGTGGGCAGTAAATAGCTTCACAAACTGTCTCTAGTCACTTTTACGTAGGTTTATTCTCCATTTTGAAGGGGTTTCATATATTGGTGCATAGAAAACAATGAACTATATTACCTGAATGCAGACTTTCGACCCAAGAAGCAGTTGTAAACTAGGATCCACTTTGCTTCTTCGAATTCTGGTAAGGCAATCTCTAACCTGAGAAGACCTGAATCACTCCATTTCTTCAGTGTGAGCGGATGATGAACTAGCTTTGGCCGGGTCCCTTATCCTCTTTCGCTGAACTGTTTGCCAGCGGGGTCTTTGTTGTAGTGGTCTAGACTCTTCTGTCAACTTTTCATCACGCAGA
Organism: Bombina bombina; assembly: GCF_027579735.1. NCBI lineage: Eukaryota > Metazoa > Chordata > Amphibia > Anura > Bombinatoridae > Bombina > Bombina bombina. The sequence continues at coordinate 90,859,103 of NC_069505.1, read as the reverse complement.
GATGGTAAAGAAGGTAGTGGTATTCCAAGCTGGGTGCAAAAGCTTTCTAGATCTTCTAGAGATTTGTATGTATGCATCCGGTTATTTTTCAGCACCTTAACACTGAAAGGGAAGCCCCACCTGTATGAAATACCATTATCTTGGAGATGTTGAGTCAGGAATCGGGTTTCCTTTCTATTTTGTAGCGTTAGTGGACTGAGGTCGGAATAGATTTGTAGTTGGTGTCCTTGGAAGGTTATTGATTGTTGTTGTCTCGCCATTTTCATTATTTTTTCTTTATCAAGAAATTTATGGAATTTTATAATCACATCCCTTGGGGGATCGCTATCTTTTGGTTGCAGGCGCAATGCCCGATGTGCTCTGTCCAAAGGAATTTTCTGAGTAATCTGGTTCTTTCAGTATGGTCTTGAACAAGTCCTGGAGGGAGGAGAGCAAAATTTCTGGTGTAATTCGTTCTGGGATACCTCTGATCCTTATATTCTGCCTCCTCCCTCTATTGTCGAGATCCTCTAGTTTTTCTTGCAGACAAGAGATTTGGGATTCTTGAGCTAATAATTTTCTGTTTATCAGGTCCATATCTGAAGTCTGACTTTCTGATTGCTCTTCTAAATACTCCACTCTGTTACCCAACTCATTGACCTCTTTCTTTACCTCCGCCAACCCCTCTTTAATCATACGTCCAACCTGGTGAAAGAATGAAGAGAAGTCCTCCTTTGTAGGAAGATCCTTTAGATCAGCTCTTGTGAGTGGGACATCCAGAGCCGTTTCTTGGCTGTTTTCAGTATCTTCTGGGGCCTGAGCAGAGTCTTCATCTTCTGCTATTGGTGCTTGTGAAGTCTTAAAAAACATGTTCATCTTGTTAGAATTGATTTTAGCGTTTTTGTCACCTTTCATTGCTCTTTTAGATGCCATATTGATAGCACGCCAAGGGTCAATTAGGCTGTATTTCTAGCTCATTTCTTTTATTATTATTTTTTTTTTCTTTTTTTTTGTTGTTGTTATTATTATTTAATGTTTACTCTGTGCTTGTCTACTTTTTTATTACCTCTTTCAGAGATTTATTTATTTTTATTGTATGTGATACCAAGCAATGTTAAGATACTACCTGTGTGTTTTGTGGTACACAGGCTGATTATATGTTTTTGCTCTTAGGTTGTTAATGTTTTAGGAATATAATCTCAATAACAGTACCTAAATATGCCTCTGAATCTCTCAGTGAGGACTTTAGATGGTGAAATTGAAAATTCAGTGATCCAAGGCTTACTTAAATTAAGATCTCTGGTAATAAAGGCATAAGTAAGCAGATTTTCTGTCTTGTCAGAGTATCAAGATTTATGGGGAATCCCCACGCTATTAGTTATAACAACCTAATTGTAAGATAAAGTGCAGGCTTCTCTGTTCTGCTTGCGGCTCACTTCTAGAGTGCTATTTGAATGCTGGTATACTCGTCGGAGTGCCCACAAGAAGCAATCAGAGCCCGGTCCTGTGAAGCTCCCTAATTGAGGTGCGGCCTAATGAGGAGTTTGAGATCAGTGGTATAGTTATGGGTCCGACCGTTGCTCTCCGGTCTTATGCTCAGTGTGGGGCGGGTAAGCTGTGTTGTATGCCTTGTCTTTCCCCCTTGTGGTTTGTGCAGCGCTCACCTCTGAAGTACTCGGGGAGTGAAATGAAATGTCCACCGCTCACCGCTCACCGGTCCGGTTAAACGGAGGAGTGTCTGCTTTACAAATCTTCCGCACCAGCTGGAGAAGGGTATTCGCTGTTATCGGGTTTGTGTTAGTGCCTGATTGCAATGGTTATTACATTATTATTGGGTGCATCTTCTTCCTGACAATTTACTTTCTTGAGGAACTATAATGGCGGATTTGGCGCCTCTTCTTTAAACGCTAATATGGCGAGTTTTGCTTTCCTCCCTGCAGTATATAAATATATACAGAGTTACTGCATACTATCTTGGTTGTATAGTGCATTCAAGTTATCGGCAAACAAAGTGTGAACCCCTAACTAAGTCTATAGATTTGCAGAGCTTCACTTCTGTGCGGCCACTTCTCCGCCCCCCAGGATTTGACTATTTTGGCTTAGTTTTTTGATAGTAGTGGTACTTCCCTCTCCTCCAAATATAGGATACCTGGAGTGTATATATGTATAGCCTCTAGTAATTAGTAACCATATAGTATACTTAAGTATTATTAAATATTTACCTATACCTATGTGGACAGTAACAACTTTTTACGTTGTCACCCATCCTAAGGGACTTTTTAAGCCCGATAGCCTTTTTGGTTTGTCTCTATTTCAATCAACTAACACTCTATGTCCGGTTCTATGGTCATATGTTGTATACCCGTTCATTAACATATTAACCCTGTACCGTTTCAATCCTTTTTTTTGTTTTGTGGTATTTTTGTTTTCTAGTATTATATGTATTAGCTATAATATGTGCATTACATTTATGTACCCCTGTATTTATATTTTGTATATATATTGTATATAGTGCTCTGTTGTCTGCATAGAAGGTTTAATTTCCAATTCAAGGTCTGCAGAGTAGGGTGTGTTTTTTCATTAGCCTATTCAGCCTATTAGATTCACTCTAAAGGTTTTTTATTGTACTCACTCAGGTGTGACACCACAGGCTATGATTACTGCTTCTCGCCGAAACATGTAAGCCGTTGGTGCCACGCTCTCTCTGCTTTTTTACTTGTTTGCACTGTGACTTGGAGCATTCAGCTCTTTTTATCCATGATCTAATAAAAAAAAATGGATTTTATCTTCAACCCGTTGTGTCTTGGGATTTCATACTTTCTCTACACTTGATGCTTCTACCTACCAGTGTATGAGTCCCTATCTACTTGGCTCACTTAACGCTGCAAGCACTGGGCGAAGACTAGACACATCCCCAGATGTCATCACTGATGCGCTTCCTGGAAATCCACTATCGAGTGCCGCTGGCCGAGGTCACGGATAGAGGCTGAGCTGTGAGAACGGCAGAGGATGCTGCTGTCAGGTATCGCCCTGATCTGTCTGTTGTGCAGATTCTCTGGAGCTTTTTGCGTACACTCCACTGACGGCTGACTCGAGTGGATCTATATGCATGTGTGGAAACACTACAGCAGGGTGAGTGTGTCTCTATTTAAGTCCCAGTTTTGAAAGTTTTCATCATATGAGATTTCTCTGTAGGGGTTTATCACTTTGACTTTCTCTCTGCCATAGTAATAAACACATATAAAAAAGTGCTGCATGTGTCAAATAGATTGTTATGGACCTATCTGTGTTTGCCTTTTCCTCTTTTATAACAATGTTACTCGTTAAAGATTGAGGGGTTTTAATTATCTCGCTACCATAGTGAAGCTGCTTACTATACAAGAAGTGAATCGCAATGCCAGGACAAAGGGATACAGTCATTATAATGGAGAGCTAAATGGAGGTTCCACATACGCGCATCCCTAACAGTAAGCACACTCGCTCTTTAAGTAATAAGCATATTATAATTATTATTTTTCATATTTTTCATTGAGGTGGCATGGACCACACAAAATTAGGTTGTGAACTGCATGAGACCCATGGGCCACCAGTTTAACATCCCTGATTTAATAGTATTTAGTCAGCCACCAATTGTGCAAGTTCTCCCACTTAAGAAGATGAGAGAGGCCTGTAATTTTCATCATAGGTATAACTCAACTATGAGAAACGAAATGTGGAAACAAATCCAGACAAATACATTGTCTGATTTGGAAAGAATTTATTTGCAAATTATGGTGGAAAATAAGTATTTGGTCAATATCAAAAGTTCATCTCAATACTTTGTTATATATCCTTTGTTGGCAATGACAGAGGTCAAACGTTTTCTGTAAGTCTTCACAAGGTTGTCACACACTGTTGCTGGTATGTTGGCCCATTCCTGCATGCAGATCTCCTCTAGAGCAGTAATGTTTTGGGGCTGTCACAGAGCAACACGGACTTTCAACTCCCTCCAAAGGTTTTCTATGGGGTTGAGATCTGGAGACTGGCTAGGCCACTCCAGGACCTTGAAATGCTTCTTACGAAGTAACTCCTTCATTGCCTGGGTGGTGTGTTTGGGATCATTGTCATGCTAAAAGACCCAGCCACGTTTCATCTTCAATGCCCTTGCTGATGGAAGGAGGTTTGCACTCAAAATCTCACAATACATGGCACTATTCATTCTTTCATGTACATGGATCAGTCTTCCTGTTCCCTTTGCAGAGAAACAGCCCTAAAGCATGATGTTGCAACCCCCATGCTTCACAGTAGGTATGATGTTCTTTGGTTGCAACTCAGCATTCTCTCTCCTCCAAACATGACGAGTTGTATTTCTACCAAACAGTTCTACTTTGGTTTCATCTGACCATATGACATTCTCCCAATCTGCTTCTGGATCATCCAAATGCTCTCTAGCATACTTCAGATGGGCCTGGACATGTACTAACTTAAGCAGGGGGACACGTCTGGCACTGCAGGATCTGAGTCCCTGGCGGCGTAGTGTGTTACTGATGGTAGCCTTTGTTACGTTGATCCCAGCTCTCTGCAGGTCATTCACTAGGTCCCTCTGTGTGGTTCTGGGATGTTTGCTCACCGTTCTTGTGATCATTTTGACCCCACGGGGTGAGATCTTGCATGGGTCCCCAGATCAAGGGAGATTATCAGTGGTCTTGTATGTCTTCCATTTTCTAATTATTGCTCCCACAGTTGATTTCTTCACACCAAGCTGCTTGCCTATTGCAGGTTCAGTCTTTCCAGCCTGGTGCAGGTCTACAATTTTGTTTCTGGTGTCCTTTGACAGCTTTTTGGTCTTCACCATAGTGGAGTTTGGAGTGTGACTGTTTGAGGTTGTGGACAGGTGTCTTTTATACTGATAACAAGTACAAACAGGTGCCATTAATACAGGTAATGAGTGGAGGATAGAGGAGCCTCTTAAAGAAGAAGATACAGGTCTGCAAGAGCCAGAAATCTTGCTTGTTTGTAGGTGACCAAATACTTATTTTCCACCATAATATGCAAATAAATTATTTCCAAATCAGACAATGTGATTGTCTGGATTTGTTTCCACATTTTGTCTCTCATAGTTGAGGTATACCTTTGATGACAATTACAAGCCTCTCTCATCTTCTTAAGTGGGAGAACTTGCACAATTGGTGGCTGACTAAATACTTTTTTGCCCCACTGTATGTATACCAGAGAGTCTAACAAATATACAGACAATGTTTTAGATCTAACCAAGGCCCCTAATCATTTAAATCTGTGTTTATATAGTTAGAAATGATGGCAAATTGTAAACCTTTTATACTATACACCGCCTAGTGTTTATTTACAAAAAATGCACAAATACATAATTTATAATTTACTACAAGTCTAAATCACATACGGCTAGATTTAGAGTTGGGTGGTAGCCGTGAAAACCAGCATTAGAGGCTCCTAACGCTGGTTTTTACCGCCCTCTGGTGTTTGGAGTCAGTCAGGAAAGGGTCTAACGTTCACTTTGCAGCCGCGACTTTTCCATACCGCAGATCCCCCTACGCCATTTGCGTATCCTATCTTTTCAATGGGATATTTCTAACGCCGGTATTTAGAGTCTTGGCTGAAGTGAGCGTTAGAAATCTAACAACAAAACTCCAGCCGCAGAAAAAAAGTCAGTAGTTAAGAGCTTTCTGGGCTAACACCGGTTTATAAAGCTCTTAACTACTGTGCTCTAAAGTACACTAACACCCATAAACTACCTATGCACCCCTAAACCGAGGTCCCCCCACATCGCCGCCACTTTATTATTTTTTTTAACCCCTAATCTGCTCCGTACACCGCCGCCAGCTACGTTATCTCTATGTACCCCTAATCTGCTGCCCCTAACATCGCCGACCCCTATATTATATTTATTAACCCCTAATCTGCCCCCCTCAACGTCGCCTCTACCTGCCTACACTTATTAACCCCTAATCTGCCGACCGGACGGCGCCGCTATTATAATAAAGTTATTAACCCCCTAATCCGCCTCACTCCCGCCTCAATAACCCTATAATAAATAGTATTAACCCCTAATCTGCCCTCCCTAACATCGCCGACAACTAACTTCAAGCATTAACCCCTAATCTGCCGACTGGAGCTCACCGCTACTATAATAAATGTATTAACCCCTAAAGCCAAGTCTAACCCTAACCCTAACACCCCCCCTAACTTAAAATAATTTAAATCTAATGAAATAAATTAACTATTATTAAATAAATTATTCCTATTTAAGCTAAATACTTACCTGTAAAATAAACCCTAATATAGCTACAATATAAATTATAATTATATTGTAGCTATTTTAGGATTTATATTTATTTTACAGGCAACTTTGTAATTATTTTAACCAGGTACAATAGCTATTAAATAGTTAATAACTATTTAATAGTTACCTAGTTAAAATAATTACAAAATTACCTGTAAAATAAACCTAACCTAAGTTACAATTAAACCTAACACTACACTATAAATACATTAATTAAATAAATACCTACAATTATCTACATTTAAACCTAACACTACACTATCAATAAATAAATTAAATACAATTCCTACAAATAAATACAATTAAATAAACTAACTAAAGTACAAAAAATAAAAAAGAACTAAGTTACAAAAATTAATTTTTTTTTACAAACATTAGAAAAAGATTACAACAATTTTAAACTAATTATATCTACTCTAAGCCCCCTAATAAAATAACAAAGACCCCCAAAATAAAAAAATGCCCTACCCTATTCTAAATTACAAAAGTTCAAAGTTCTTTTACCTTACCAGCCCTTAAAAGGGCCCTTTGCGGGGCATGCCCCAAAGAATTCAGCTCTTTTGCCTGTAAAAAAAAAAAACATACGAAGAAGAGGATCGGTCCGCGCTGGAGGTCTTCAAGATGGAGCCGTTCCTCATCGGATGAAGATAGAAGATGCCGCTTGGATCAAGATGGTTGCCGGTCCGGATGTCCTCTTCTGCCCGGATAGGATGAAGATTTCTTCCCGAAGATGGACTTCTTCATTCAGCCCCATTGTTTCCTATTGGGAAACACTTCTTAAGTCTGCACCTAACACCCTAACATGTACCCCGAGTCTAAACACCCCCTAACCTTACACTTATTAACCCCTAATCTGCCACCCCCGCTATCGCTGACACTTGCAGCCAATCAGAATCAAGTTCAATCCGATTGGCTGATCCAATCAGCCAATCAGATTGAGCTCGCATTCTATTGGCTGTTCCGATCAGCCCCGCAAATGGCCCTTTTCAGGGCTGGTAAGGTAAAAGAGCTTTGAACTTTTTTAATTTAGAATAGGGTAGGGCATTTTTTTTATTTTGAGGGTATTTGTTATTTTATTAGGGGGCTTAGAGTAGGTGTAATTCGTTTAAAATTGTTGTAATATTTTTCTAATGTTTGTAAATATTTTTTTATTTTTTGTACTTTAGTTAGTTTATTTAATTGTAGTTATTTGTAGGTATTTTATTTAATTAATTTATTGATAGTGTAGTGTTAGGTTTAATTGTAGGTAATTGTAGGTATTTTATTTAATTTATTTATTGATAGTGTAGTGTTAGGTTTAATTGTAACTTAGGTTAGGATTTATTTTACAGGTAATTTTGTAATTATTTTAACTATTGTAGCTATTAAATAGTTATTAACTATTTAATAGCTATTGTACTTGATTAAAATAAATACAAAGTTACCTGTAAAATAAATATTAATCCTAAAATAGCTACAATATAATTATAATTTATATTGTAGCTATATTAGGGTTTATTTTACAGGTAAGTATTTAGCTTTAAATAGGAATAATTTATATAATAAGAGTTAATTTATTTGGTTAGATTTAAATTATATTTAACTTAGGGGGGTGTTAGTGTTAGGGTTAGACTTAGCTTTAGGTGTTAAAAAATTTATTAGAATAGCGGTGAGCTCCGGTCGGCAGATTAGGGGTTAATGTTTTAAGTTATGTGTCGGCGATGTTAGGGAGGGCAGATTAGGGGTTAATACTATTTATTATAGGGTTATTGAGGCGGATTAGGGGTTAATAACTTTATTATAGTAGCGGTGCAGTCCGCTCGGCAGATTAGGGGTTAATAAGTGTAGGTAGGTAGCGGCGACGTTGGGGGGGGCAGATTAGGGGTTAATAAATATAATATAGGGGTCGGCGGTATTAGGGGCAGCAGATTAGGGGTACATAGGGATAATTTAGCTGGCGGCGGTGTACGGAGCGGCAGATTAGGGGTTAAAAAATGTAATAGAGTGGCGGCGATGTGGGGGGACCTCGGTTTAGGGGTGCATAGGTAGTTTATGGGTGTTAGTGTACTTTAACGCTGGTTTTGACGGCTACCGCCCAACTCTAAATCTAGCAGTATATTATTATTTTTGTTTTTGCAGAAATAGTACAAACAATTAACTGACTGGAAAAAATAGATTACCAGAATATTGTCCAATTTTTTTTTTATTTCAGAGTAATTGTATCTAGGTGATAGACTCAATACATTTCCTTTCTACTCAGTAATTATTCCCTGTACTTGGGGGTTTTAACCTTTTCTATAATCTGAAACCTCAATTAACTTATGTTATGTCTCATTTTAATAAAATGACCTGAAACTGGAGCTTCCACAATACTAAAACCGATATTTGATTTGCATCCTGTTTTGGTAAATGAATAGGAAAATAAGGGAAAGGATTCTTGATTTTTAGTGTATTTTTGTTCTTATAAACAAACAGAGGGGTTTAGCTACGAGCCATTACTATAGTGACTGGGTGCTCAAATGACAGCAAGCTTCCTCCTTTAGCCACAATCCACTTTCTCCCTGGGGCTGTACGCACACATGCTCTTCCTGGAAGGAGCAAAACCTGTACATTATTGTTCATTAGTCCTTTTTTGGGAAAAAATATTTTCTGTTATTTTCTCCAGAATCTTCCACAGCAAACAGCATCTCTGGAGGGGATTCCATGACATCACTCCAGAGACTCCAAGTGCTCTGCTGCTGCTGGCCCTGGGTAGGATATGCAGCTACATTAGGAACCTAACTGTAGCTGCAGGTCCTACCTTAAGGGAAAAATTGGATGGTGCAGTGGAGGTAGTAAGGGGAGTGGTGTACTATAGCTGCTAGCAGTGATATATGCAGATCTCAGGGATGGCCCATAGACAGCAATAAGGGCTAATTCTTGATGCATGTGAGTAGTGCCATGCTGCCGCCTCCCCAATCTGCCGCCCTAGGCAGTAATACACCCCTGATTACAACCCTTGACTTGATGGGTTGAAGCAAAATAATTTTATGAAATACAATACCCAGAATACCAGCTGAAAATGGCACCTAATCTGGAAGTGATATAATAATGGCCTAGTTTTAAAATTGATATCATTTTTTTAAAAATGGCCATGATCCTGAAATAAAGCAGCTAATATGGCTTATACTATTGAATTAGTTATTTTGATGTCTTGCTTAAAAATGCAACTTCCCCTTTTTAAGAAAATAACATCCGGAAGTGATACAGATGTTATCTAACATGACGCTTGTTGCGGATGTGACACAATGAATATGCATCACCGGAAATGACGTTTTGGGTGGCTTTATCTGCCAATTTAAAATGGTCTATAATATAAGACCTGTATAGGTTAAAATGCATTATCAGGCTGTACATTTGGTAAAATCCCAATTTGTATAGATTGCATCAAGCATATTGTACTATTTGGATTTGTTCTGTTAATGTTTAGCTTATATCTGTGGTATACAACTGGCCAATGTGGATGTGGATTATCTGTCTACACCATTGTTTCCTGGATTTTTTGGTACTAGATTGAGACTTTTACTTATACAGATAGATAGATAGATAGATAGATAGATAGATAGATAGATAGATAGATAGATAGATAGATAGATAGATAGATAGATAGATAGATAGAGATAGATAGATTTTGTCATATATTTATTTATATGTATGTGTGTGTGTGTGTGTTTTTGGAGGATTTGTTCACAAATCATACATGTATTAATACATTTATATATCAATTTATAAATTTCATGTGAATTCTATTATTATATATTCATGATAAACGATACATTAGCTGTATAGCTGTATCGCATATTAGGGGACCCTATTTGTTCTTTTTCTTCAGAGACAGAGTTGTAATTTTACTTAGCTTGATTAGATCTTTCGCCAAACTTTTTTCTGTCATAACAGATTTTTATTGACATGTCAATTGTTTTTGTATCTTTTCACAACACTTTTTCTGCGTAATAGGGAGGAGTACGTCTGTGAAGAACAATATAATAAAATGCAATAAAAAATATGATTAGAATATTCAGTACTCAAAGACAAATGATCAAATTAAGCCTAATGGCTAATATATGCAATCCAAAAATATATAAGATTGATGGAATGTAAAAGCTGTGTAAACTATGCTAAATTCAATCAAATCAAGCACCACAGGCAAACAGGTGTGCACACCAACAGGTAACTGCAAACCCCTTTGACGATAGATATAAACAAAATAATGGCAGCACCACCTTCAGTATGCAGAAATCTTCATTTATTATTCCATATACAGGAGCAGGTAAAAAGACTATGTTTCGTGTCACATAGCCTTAGTCATGTCATGTCAATTACAAATTACTTTATGGAAGAAATGAAAGACACATTAGGAGCAAAGGTATTTGGTTATACGGATATGGAAGCAGCTAGGATAACCACCCTGGTTAGAGGTACAAGATACTTTTTGAAAACTCCACAAACATAAATGAATATACAGAGCTATGAAAAATTATCAAGGAAAACTATGGCCTATGAATTACATGCATCAACCCTAGCTGAATATCATAGGTTAAGGATAATCCCAAGGGGTCTGAGGATGAGCACTAGACCAACACTGTTAGCAAATAACAAAGAATATTGTACAAAATTTGAGCAGATACTGAACTAATGTTCATTGGACATAATAGTGCTCACAGTTGAATATTTGCAAAAAGCTATTGAGACCCAATGGGAGGAGATTAAATAGCTGGAGAGCTCAATAAAGAAACCTGGCAAAACATTGGATATCGATAAACAGATAACTGATGTTAACAGTAAGATCGCTGAACTGCGCAAAGAAATGGAGGGTAAGAAATGTACTAAATTCTTCAGAGATGAGCAAGATTACCAAGCGAAACTGTTTACCGCTGGACCAGGGACCCAACCGGAAGGGAACGGAGAGGCACTTCCGGTTTCGGGCTACGTAGATTTCAGAGATCATAACGATGGGGGAGCAACTCAGAAACCACCTCTGACTCCTCATCGGGGGGAGTCCGACATAAAGGTCGTAGAGGGTCATAGAGGGGGGAGGAAGCATCGCACCACAAGGAACTAGTATGAACAATAAAATACTGCAGAGGAGAACACCCCCGTCGCGGCAATCACCGTGTGTAATTAACATCTCCGGGACTGAAACTTACTATGATACAGGAAGATGTTTTGACAAAAGGTTTTTCTTTTGTAGGGACTCTCCAGGTGACTGGTTTTAAACTTGAAAAAGACCTACATCATTTTTTCAGAAGCCTTAAATTAAAGGCATTTTTTTCAAACTGTGATACAACTGCAATGTCTAATGAAAATGTTATCCAAGAATTGTCTATTAAAAATTGGGGTTCTTCGAAATAAAAGTACATTTTCTCCTGCTGTCCATAACCACAGCATTGAAACTTTCATCACTTTAGTTAAGAGAGATGTTAAAAGTTTAAAAGAACGCTGTAATACTGTGCAAAATGAACAGTAGAGGTAAAAGAAACTTTAGTTTCGACAAGCAGCAATCCCAGGCTTTAGATACTTTAAAAACAAATAAAGATATTATTTTGAAACAACGTGGACAAGGGTGGAGCAGCTGTAATAATGAGTAAAGAGATTATATAAAGGAGATTCTCTCCCAATT